>NC_057801.1:789787048-789848413 GCF_018294505.1 Triticum aestivum
GCCCTCGCATCGTCCTCCCGAGGGCGACTCGAGGGCGACTAGGGTTTCCCCCGCGTCGCCACCCCCTTAATCCCAGTCCCTCCTCGCCGCCACCTGAGGGGATGGACGGGCAAGCCTGGTGGGTCGTCGATGAAGGTGGCGGTGAGGTGCTGTGTTGCTTCATGCCCCCGCAAAGGACCTGGAAGCCGGGGTGGTGGCCCCAGACAGTGAGGCGGCGCTGCCTCCGCGACTGGCAGCGCCCGCAGGAGGTGGTGGTCGGCATCCTCGGTTGTCCGGGCAGTGAGGATACAGCGGGCGGTCGCGGTGCGGAGTTCCTCTGCCCCAGATCTGAAGGTCAGGCGCCCTCCTTCCCTGCTCTCTCATCCCCTCCGGTCGTGCCCTTTTGTGACTCTAGACGCCAGATCCGGTGCAGGCGCGGTGCGGGTGCTCAGGTTCGAGTTCGGGGGAAACCCTTGGCCGGTCCTTCGGCCACGACGGCGACGGCGCGTGTGCGCGTCGTGTTCATCCTTGGAGGCGCTGTTGAGGGCTCTCCTCTGCACCCCCGTCCCAGACCCCAAGTGAAAACCCAACACCCGTCTCGGGTTGGCCGGCGGCGGCGCCTAGCACGTCGCGTCCTCGTTGGAGGCGCCGTCTGGGGTGTCTGGTTCTTCGGGAGAGGGTCCATGTGGCTGGTGGGCGTCTGTCGGCTGCGAGGCCAAGTTTGCATTTTTTGTGGAGGGTGCTCGTGCCTGCAAGAGTCCTTCTTGCGGCCATGGAACGGGACCTGGTGCTTCTATGCTCCGCCTCTTGGCCTCTGCAGCTTTCTTCTTCGGCGAACTCCCGATGGCTATCCTTCTGCTCCTGGTTTGTTCGGGAGAGGTGGCAGTGAAGCTGTGGTGTGTGCCAGTGGCGTGGCGAGGGTTGTGCACCTGTCTGCGATGGGAATCCGGCTAGCGTCTGCTTTAGTTACCGGGTGAGCGCCAACGATCCGACGGTGCGGCGCCTTCGAGCCTAGGCGAGAGTGTTGGAAATATGCCCTAGAGGCAATAATAAAATGGTTATTATTATATTTCTTTGTTCATGATAATTGTCTGTAATTCATGCCATAATTGTGTTATCCGGAAATCGTAATACACGTGTGAATACATAGACCACAGAATGTCCCTAGTAAGCCTCTAGTTGACTAGCTCGTTGATCAACAGATAGTCATGGTTTCCTGACGATGGACATTGGATGTCATTGATAACGGGATCACATCATTAGGAGAATGATGTGATGGACAAGACCCAATCCTAAGCATAGCTCAAAGATCGTGTAGTTCGTTTAGCTAGAGCTTTTCCAAATGTCAAGTATCATTTCCTTAGACCATGAGATTGTGCAACTCCCGGATACCGTAGGAGTGCTTTGGGTGTGCCAAACGTCACAACGTAACTGGGTGACTATAAAGGTGCACTACGGGTATCTCCGAAAGTGTCTGTTGGGTTGGCACAAATCGAGACTGGGATTTGTCACTCCGTATGATGGAGAGGTATCTCTGGGCCCACTTGGTAATGCATCATCATAATGAGCTCAATGTAACCAAGTGTCTGGTCACGGGATCATGCATTACGGTACGAGTAAAGTGACTTGTCGGTAACGAGATAAAATGAGATATTGGGATACCAACGATCGAATCTCGGGCAAGTAACGTACCGACTGACAAAGGGAATTGTATACGGGATTGATTGAATCCTCGACATCATGGTTCATCCGATGAGATCATCGAGGAGCATGTGGGAGTCAACATGGGTATCCAGATCCCGCTGTTGGTTATTGACCGGAGAGGCGTCTCGGTCATGTCCGCATGTCTCCCGAACCCGTAGGGTCTACACACTTAAGGTTAGGTGACGCTAGGGTTGTAGAGATATTAGTATGCAGTAACCCGAAAGTTTTTTGGAGTCCCGGATAAGATCCCGGACGTCACGAGGAGTTCCGGAATGGTCCGGAGGTAAAGAATTATATATAGGAAGTCAAGTTTCGGCCATCGGGAAAGTTTCGGGGATCACCGGTATTGTACCGGGACCACCGGAAGGGTCCCGGGGGTCCACCGGGTGGGGCCACCTATCCCGGAGGGCCCCATGGGCGGAAGTGGGAGGGGAACCAGCCCCTGGTGGGCTGGTGCGCCCCCCCCCTTGGGCACCCCCTGCGCCTAGGGTTGGAAACCGTAGGGGTGGGGGCGCCTCCACTTGGCTTGGGGGGCAAGCCACCCCTCTTGGCCGCCGCCCCCCTTGGAGATTGCATCTCCTAGGGCCGCCGCCCCCCTAGGGGGCCTATATAAAGAGGGGGGAGGGAGGGCAGCCGCACCCATGCTCTTGGTGCCTTCCTCTCCCCTTGCTACACCTCTCCCTCTCGTAGAAGCTTGGTGAAGCCCTGCCGAGATCGCTGCTGCATCCACCACCACGCCGTTGTGCTGTTGGATCTCCATCAACCTCTCCTTCCCTTTGCTGGATCAAGAAGGAGGAGACGTCTTCCTCAACCGTACATGTGTTGAACGCGGAGGTGTTGTCCATTCAGCACTAGGATCATCGGTGATTTGGATCACGACGAGTACGACTCCCTCAACCCCGTTCTCTTGAATGCTTCCGCTCGCGATCTACAAGGGTATGTAGATGCACTCCTTTCTCTCGTTGCTAGATGAACTCATAGATTGATCTTGGTGAGAGCGTAGGAATTTTTTATTTTCTGCAACGTTCCCCAACAGTGGTATCAGATCCAGGTTTATGTGTAGTTCTCTTTGTACGAGTAGAACACAATTGGTTGTGGGCATAGATGTTGTCAACTTTATTGCCACTACTAGTCTTATTTTGCTTCAACGACATCGTGGGATGAAGCGGCCCAGACCGACCTTACACGTATGCTTACGTGAGACAGGTTCCACCGACTGACATGCACTAGTTGCATAAGGTGGCTAGCGGGTGTCTGTCTCTCCCTCTTTAGTTGGAGCGGATTCGACGAAAAGGGTCCTTATGAAGGGTAAATAGAAGTTGGCATATCACGTTGTGGCTTTCACGTAGGTAAGAAAACGTTCTTGCTAGAACCCTATTGCAGCCACGTAAAAACATGCAACAACAATTAGAGGACGTCTAACTTGTGTTTGCAGCATATGCCTTGTGATGTGATATGGCCAAAAGTTGTGATGAATGATATATATGTGATGTATGAGATCATGTTCTTGTAATAGGAATCACGACTTACATGTCGATGAGTATGACAACCGGCAGGAGCCATAGGAGTTGTCTTAATTATTGTATGACCTGCGTGTCAATGATTAAACGCCATGTAATTACTTTACTTTATTGCTAAACCGTTAGCCATAGTAGTAGAAGTAATAGTTGGCGAGCAACTTCATGGAGACACGATGATGGAGATCATGGTGTCATGCCGGTGACGAAGATGATCATGGAGCCCCGAAGATGGAGATCAAAGGAGCTATATGATATTGGCCATATCATGTCACTATTTGATTGCATATGATGTTTATCATGTTTTACATCTTATTTGCTTAGAACGATGGTAGCTTAAAAAAGATGATCCCTCACAATAATTTCAAGAAAGTGTTCCCCCTAACTGTGCACCATTGCGAAGGTTCGTTGTTTCGAAGCACCACATGATGATCGGGTGTGATAGATCCTAACGTTCGAATACAATGGGTGTAAGCCAGATTTACACACGCAATACACTTAGGTTGACTTGACGAGCCTAGCATGTACAGACATGGACTCGGAACACGGAGGACCAAAAGGTCGAGCATGAGTCATGTAGAAGATACGATCAACATGGAGATGTTCACCGATGTCGACTAGTCCGTCTCACGTGATGATCGGACACGGCCTAGTTGACTCGGATCATGTTTCACTTAGATGACTAGAGGGATGTCTGTCTGAGTGGGAGTTCATTGAATAATTTGATTAGATGAACTTAATTATCATGAACTTAGTCTAAAATCTTTACAATATGTCTTGTAGATCAAATGGCCCATGTTACACTCAACTTCAATGCTTTCCTAGAGAAAACCAAGCTGAAAGATGATGGCAACAACTATACGGACTGGGTCCGGAACCTGAGAATCATCCTCATAGCTGCCAAGAAAGATTATGTCCTAGAAGCACCGCTAGGTGAAGCACCCATCCCAGAGAACCAAGATGTTATGAACGCTTGGCAGTCTCGTGCTGATGATTACTCCCTCATTCAGTGCGGCATGCTTTACAGCTTAGAACCGGGGCTCCAAAAGTGTTGTGAGCAGCACGGAGCATATGAGATGTTCGAAGAGCTGAAAATGGTTTTCCAAGCTCATGCCCGGGTCGAGAGATATGAAGTCTCTGACAAGTTCTTCAGTTGTAAGATGGAGGAAAATAGTTCTGTCAGTGAGCACATACTCAGAATGTCTGGGTTGCACAACCGCTTGACTCAGCTGGGAGTTAATCTCCCGGATGACGCGGTTATTGACAGAATCCTTCAGTCGCTTCCACCGAGCTACAAGAGCTTTGTGATGAACTTCAATATGCAGGGGATGGAAAAGACCATTCCTGAGGTATATTCAATGCTGAAATCAGCGGAGGTAGAGATCAAAAAGGAACATCAAGTGTTGACCACTAAGTTCAAGAAAGGCAAGGGTAAGAAGAACTTCAAGAAGGACGACAAGGGAGTTGCCTCGCCCGGTAAGCCAGTTACCGGGAAGAAGCCAAGGAATGGACCCAAGCCTGAGACTGAGTGCTTTTATTGCAAGGGAAGTGGTCACTGGAAGCGGAACTGTCCCAAGTGCTTAGCGGACAAGAAGGCTGGCAACACCAAAGGTATATGTGATATACATGTTATTGATGTGTACCTTACCAACACTCGTAGTAGCTCCTGGGTATTTGATACCGGTGCGGTTGCTCATATTTGTAACTCAAAGCAGGAGCTGCGGAATAAGCGGAGACTGGCGAATGACGAGGTGACGATGCACGTCGGGAATGGTTCCAAGGTCGATGTGACCGCCGTCGGCACGCTACCTCTACATTTACCTACAAGATTAGTTTTAAACCACAATAATTGTTATTTAGTGCCAGCTTTGAGCATGAACATTGTATCTGGATCTCGTTTAATACGAGATGGCTACTCATTTAAGTCCGAGAATAATGGTTGTTCTATTTATATGAGAGATATGTTTTATGGTCATGCCCCGATGGTCAATGGTTTATTCTTAATGGATCTCGAACGTGATGTTACACATATTCATAGTGTGAATACCGAAAGATGTAAGGTTGATAATGATAGTCCCACATACTTGTGGCACTGCCCCCTTGGTCACATTGGTGTCAAGCGCATGAAGAAGCTCCATGCTGATGGACTTTTAGAGTCTCTCGATTATGAATCATTTGACACATGCGAACCATGCCTCATGGGCAAAATGACCAAGACACCATTCTCTGGAACAATGGAGCGAGCAACCAACTTATTGGAAATCATACATACTGATGTGTGCGGTCCAATGAGCGTTGAGGCTCGTGGAGGATATCATTATGTTCTCACTCTCACTGACGACTTGAGTAGATATGGGTATGTCTACTTGATGAAACACAAGTCTGAGACCTTTGAAAAGTTCAAGGAATTTCAGAATGAGGTAGAGAATCAACATGACTGAAAGATAAAGTTCTTACGATCAGATCATGGAGGAGAATATTTAAGTCATGAATTTGGTATGCACTTAAGGAAATGTGGAATTGTTTCACAACTCACGCCGCCTGGAACACCTCAGCGTAACGGTGTGTCTGAACATCGTAATCGCACTTTATTGGATATGGTGCGATCTATGATGTCTCTTACTGATTTACCGCTATCTTTTTGGGGATACACTCTAGAGACAGCTACATTCACTTTAAATAGGGCACCATCTAAATCCATTGAGACGACACCATACGAATTATGGTTTGGGAAGAAACCTAAGCTGTCGTTTCTAAAAGTTTGGCGATGCGATGCTTATGTCAAGAAACTACAACCTGAAAAGCTCGAACCCAAGTCGGAAAAATGCGTCTTCATAGGATACCCTAAGGAAACCATTGGGTATACCTTCTACCTCAGATCCGAAGGCAAGATCTTTGTTGCCAAGAATGGGTCCTTTCTGGAGAAAGAGTTTCTCTCGAGAGAAGTAAGTGGGAGGAAGGTGGAACTTGATGAAGTACTACCTCTTGAACCGGTGAGTAGCGCAGCTCAGGAAGATGTTCCTGTGGTGCCAGCACCAACTGAAGAGGAAGTTAATGATGATGATCAAGGTACTTCGGATCAAGTTACTACTGAACTTCATAGGTCCACGAGGACACGTTCCACACCAGAGTGGTATGGCAACCCTGTCCTGGAAATCATGTTGTTAGACAACGGTGAACCTTCGAACTATGAAGAAGCGATGGCGGGCCCAGATTCCAACAAATGGCTTGAAGCCATGCAATCCGAGATAGGATCCATGTATGAAAACGAAGTATGGACTTTGACAGATTTGCCCGATGATCAGCGAGCGAGAGAAAACAAATGGATCTTTAAGAAGAAGACGGACGTGGATGGTAATGTTACCATCTATAAAGCTCGACTTGTCGCTAAGGGTTATTGACAAGTTCAAGGGGTTGACTACGATGAGACTTTCTCTCCCGTAGCGAAGCTAAAGTCCGTCCGAATCATGTTAGCAATTGCCGCATACTATGATTATGAGATATGGCAAATGGATGTCAAAACTGCATTCCTTAACGGCCATCTTAAGGAAGGACTGTATATGATGCAGCCAGAAGGTTTTGTCGACCCTGAGAATGCTAACAAGGTATGCAAACTCCAGCGATCCATTTATGGGCTGGTGCAAGCATCTCGGAGTTGGAACATTCGCTTTGATGAGATGATCAAAGCGTTTGGGTTTACGCAGACTTATGGAGAAGCCCGTGTTTACAAGAAAGTGAGTGGGAGCTCTGTAGCATTTCTCATGTTATATGTAGATGACATACTTTTGATGGGAAATGATATAGAACTTTTGGACAGCATTAAGGCCTACTTGAATAAGTGTTTTTCAATGAAGGACCTTGGAGAACCTGCTTACATATTAGGCATCAAGATCTATAGGGATAGATCAAGACGCCTCATAGGTCTTTCACAAAGCACATACCTTGATAAGATATTGAAGAAGTTCAATATGGATCAGTCCAAGAAGGGATTCTTTCCTGTGTTGCAAGGTGTGAAATTGAGCTCAGCTCAATGCCCGACCACGGCAGAAGATAGAGAAAAGATGAGTGTCATCCCCTATGCCTCAGCTATAGGGTCTATTATGTATGCCATGCTGTGTACCAGACCTGATGTAAACCTTGCCGTAAGTTTGGTAGGAAGGTACCAAAGTAATCCCGGCATGGAACACTGGACAGCGGTCAAGAACATCCTAAAGTACGTGAAAAAGGACTAAGGATATGTTTCTCATTTATGGAGGTAACGAAGAGCTCGTCGTAAAGGGTTACGTCGATGCTAGCTTCGACACAGATCTGGATGACTCTAAGTCACAGACCGGATACGTGTATATTTTGAATGGTGGGGCAGTAAGCTGGTGCAGTTGCAAGCAAAGCATCATGGCGGGATCTACATGTGAAGCACAGTACATGGCAGCCTCGGAGGCAGTGCATGAAGCAATCTGGGTGAAGGAGTTCATCAACGACCTAGGAGTCATACCCAATGCGTCGGGGCTGATCACACTCTTCTGTGACAACACTGGAGCTATTGCACTTGCCAAGGAGCCCAGGTTTCACAAGAAGACCAGGCACATCAAGCGTCGCTTCAACTCCATACGTGAAAATGTTCAATATGGAGACATAGATATTTGTAAAGTACATACGGACCTGAATGTAGCAGATCCGTTGACTAAACCTCTCCCTAGAGCAAAACATGATCAACACCAGAACGCTATGGGTGTTCAATTCATCACAATGTAACTAGAATATTGACTCTAGTGCAAGTGGGAGACTGTTGGAAATATGCCCTAGAGGCAATAATAAAATGGTTATTATTATATTTCTTTGTTCATGATAATTGTCTGTTATTCATGCTATAATTGTGTTATCCGGAAATCGTAATACACGTATGAATACATAGACCACAACATGTCCCTAGTAAGCCTCTAGTTGACTAGCTCGTTGATCAACAGATAGTCATGGTTTCCTGACTATGGGCATTGGATGTCATTGATAACGGGATCACATCATTAGGAGAATGATGTGATGGATAAGACCCAATCCTAAGCATAGCTCAAAGATCGTGTAGTTCGTTTAGCTAGAGCTTTTCCAAATGTCAAGTATCATTTCCAGAGACCATGAGATTGTGCAACTCCCGGATACCGTAGGAGTGCTTTGGGTGTGCCAAACGTTACAACGTAACTGGGTGACTATAAAGGTGCACTATGGGTATCTCCGAAAGTGTCTGTTGGGTTGGCACGAATCGAGACTGGGATTTGTCACTCCGTATGACGGAGAGGTATCTCTGGGCCCACTCGGTAATGCATCATCATAATGAGCTCAATGTGACCAAGTGTCTGGTCACGGGATCATGCATTATGGTACGAGTAAAATGACTTGCCGGTAACGAGATTAAACGAGGTATTGGGCTACCGACGATCGAATCTCGGGCAAGTATACGGGATTGATTGAATCCTCGACATCGTAGTTCATCTGATGAGATCATCAAGGAGCATGTGGGAGCCAACATGGGTATCCAGATCCCGCTGTTGGTTATTGACCGGAGAGGCGTCTCGGTCATGTCTGCATGTCTCCTGAACCCATAGGGTCTACACACTTAAGGTTCGGTGACGCTAGGGTTGTAGAGATATTACTATGGAGTAACTTGAAAGTTGTTCGGAGTCCCGGATGAGATCCCGGACGTCACGAGGAGTTCCGGAATGGTCCGGAGGTAAAGAATTATATATAGGAAGTCAAGTTTCGGCCATCGGGAAAGTTTCGGGGATCACCGGTATTGTACCGGGACCACCGGAAGGGTCCCGGGGGTCCACCGGGTGGGGCCACCTATCCTGGAGGGCCCCATGGGCTGAAGTGGGAGGGGAACCAGCCCCTGGTGGGCTGGTGCGCCCCCCCTTGGCCCCCCTGCGCCTAGGGTTGGAAACCCTAGGGGTGGGGGCGCCTCCACTTGGCTTGGGGGGCAAGCCACCCCCTTGGCCGCCACCCCCCTTGGAGATTGCATCTCCTAGGGCCGGCACCCCCTAGGGGGCCTATATAAAGAGGGGGGAGGGAGGGCAGCCGCACCCATGCTCTTGGCGCCTCCCTCTCCCCTTGCTACACCTGTCCCTCTCGTAGAAGCTTGGCGAAGCCCTGCCGAGATCGCTGCTGCATCCACCACCACGCCGTCGTGCTGCTGGATCTTCATCAACCTCTCCTTCCCCTTGCTGGATCAAGAAGGAGGAGACGTCTTCCTCAACCGTACGTGTGTTGAACGCGGAGGTGCTGTCCGTTCAGCACTAGGATAATCGGTGATTTGGATCACGACGAGTACGACTCCCTCAACCCCGTTCTCTTGAACGCTTCCGCTCACGATCTACAAGGGTATGTGGATGCACTCCTTTCTCTCGTTGCTAGATGAACTCATAGATTGATCTCGGTGAAAGCGTAGAAATTTTTTATTTTCTGCAACGTTCCCCAACAGAGAGGAAAGGGTTCCTCTTCGGCGTTGGGAGCGATGTTCTTCCTTTGTCCCTGGGTTCAGACAGTTCACACCTTTCTCTGGCTATCGGCTGATCATTGAGGCTTCTCTGTTGCTCCTCTCTCTGCTGACTATGTGCAGTAGGCTTCGACTCTACTAGCAGGGCTCTTCATATATTTTTCTTTCTGCTGTAGTGTGTGTTGCATTGTTAGCTGTTCACTAAGCTCCGTTGTATCTTTCGGTCGCTTTTGCTTGGTGGCCTTGTGTAATCCTGGCCGGTTGATGGCTTCGTTAACTCAAAGCCGGGCTCCCCTTGAGCCTTCGTTCTAAAAAAAGAGCCTTCCAAAAAAATGGATCCGGAGAGGGCCTATGGTAGGGCTATGGCTCTAAAAAAGAACTAGAGTACTATGGTAGAACTATCGTCTGTTTTTCTTCTTTCTTCTTCGAAATAAAACCAGCGTTTCACGTCCTTATTCTTTTCACCTCCCCCCATTGTCCCCTAAACCCTACGAGATCAGTACCAGAGGAGAGTCGCAGATCCCCCATCCCTCGGAGTAATTCTACCATGCCGGCCGCCGCTGGCAAGCCGTCCCGATCAGCCTCCGCCATCACCCCCTCCACAGTGAGAGGGTACCACCTCCTCAAGATCGACGGCTACTCCCTCACCAAGGGCGTCCCTACCGGAGATAAGATAAAGTCTGGCTCTTTCACCCTGGGAGGACATCGATGGCACATCGATTACTATCCCAACGGCTTGCAACCACAATATGCCGGTTACATATCCCTGAACCTTCATCTTGATTCCAATGTCACCGCGGCGGTGAAGGCACAACACAAATTCAGTTTTGCGGATGAGGTAATGAACCTACCTCCTTCGCTGGTATCAACAACAGTACACACCTACAGTGGTCTGCTAGGCTGGGGGCCTATTAGTTTCATGAAAAGGGCAGACTTGGAGAAGTCTGAGCATCTCAAGGACGATTCTTTCACCATCAGGTGTGATATCCTTGTCATCATGGATTACCGTGCAGAGGATTTGCCAGAAGACACTCCAGCATTTGTCACTGTGGCCCCATCTGACCTGCACCAGCACCTCGCAGATCTCCTCAAGACTGAGAAGGGTGCCGACGTAGTCTTCGAGGTTGGTGGTCACACGTTCGCAGCACACCGCTGCGTGCTCGCTGCCCGGTCACTGGTCTTCAGTGCGGAGCTCTTTGGTGGTATGAAGGAGGGCGACACCGCAGGTGTGGTGCGCATAGATGAAATGGAGGCGCAGGTGTTCAAGGCGTTGCTCTGTTTTGCGTATACCGATTCCTTACCAGTGACAGAAAAAGAAGATGAAGATGTCATGTGCCAGCATCTGCTTGTTGCGGCTGACAGGTATAACATGGAGAGGCTAAAGACTATTTGCGAGGAAAGGTTATGCAAGTACATCAATGGAGGCTCAGTAACGACCATCCTGACGTTAGCTGAGCAGCACCACTGTGAGGGCCTAAAGAAGGCGTGCTTAAGTTTTCTTGGCTCCCCGGCAAATCTTAGAGCTTTGTTGGACAGCGACGGCTTCGATCATCTGAGCAGGAGCTGCCCTTCTGTTATTAAGAATCTGATTGCCATGTCAGCCCTTGTTTAGTGGTAAATGTTGCGTTAGCAATTATATAGTTCCAGGGATTGAAATGGTTTTCTTGTAGTAGCAGTGGCGCTTAGCTCCCTGGTTTGGTTTGAAGACTTATTATCTACGGTTACCTTATATTCCTAGTACTATCAGACTACCTATCCTAACTTTCGAAGAAGATGGAAACTAGTATTATAGCACTGTCACTTTGTTTCTGTTTTGGTGTTTCCTTGCATGTCTGAATCTTATCAATTTATCAGGAAGTACTTGGATATCAGGTAGCAGTCCATGAATTATATAGATCTGTGATTCAGTAGTTATCTTACTACTGGAAAGCATCTATCAAAGAACATGGATCAGTGCATCTCTGATCAGGAGTTGCCTCTATCACGAGGGATTGTTTGCCACACATCTATTCTAAAATTATGACCATGTTTACATTTATCATGCTTATGTTTGCCTGAGATGTTTGCCTCTGTTATGTTAGTGCCTTGCTATGTCCTTCTTTTCCCATTATTTAGCAATAACTTTGTTATCAAGTAGCCATATTGACTGATATTCACCAGGCTTGCAGTTTCTCTAATTGAATGCTTTGGATGCCTACTGCAAATCAGGTTTCGAATAAATCTCAGTCCTTGACTCAAATCCACCAAGGAGTACAGGCACTTACGCGTTTGGTCTGGAACTATGGGTACGGATCTGAACCTTCTTTCCTGTATTCTGTAGAGAGCAAATTCATGCATTTACAGTTAATGTGTAAAAGTACAGGCTTCCTTCTTTCCATTCCATGCAAAGTTGCAATGATGACTCAATATTTTTCTTTCGGTCAAGTTAAGCCATTCTTGTGTACCTTATTGTAGCTTGTAAGGTTTAGGATCCCCGAATTGCACCACCTTGTCCAGGATTTGGCTGAGTTAGGCATGATTAGACACCTTAAAATATTGTAAATGTGCAATGGAAATCAGTTATTATTTTCTTGATTTTTCAGCACCAAGTTCAGCTTTGTAGTATTAGAAACAAAGAGTGTGTGTTCCCGTTGAAATGCACTAGCTGCAGAGCTGTTCTGTTATGCTAAGTAGAGTCGGGTTATAAGCAGTAATCCTCTAGCATCCATAAAATTTGTTTCATGACGAAATTTTGCAAGCATCCATAAAATTTGTAAATGTTTGCTACAAAAAAAAATGAGAATTTTGTGAATTTTTTTTTGAATTTACTGTTTCACCCGAGCTCATTTGAGAAACATCAGGTCCCAATTTTCAAATGTACACTTAGCTTCCTTTCTCTACTTCGGAGGAATGTCTCCGCGTTGTGGACAAGTTGTGCTCGTGTCGTGGTTCTCGGCATATGCCGCAAAAGCGTGTTCAGAGGCCAAGAGGGTCCAAGCGATGACCCCAATCTCAAGCCACCTAATGTGGCGAGAGGCCAAGGGGGAGGACTGGAGCTCTGTATACAGGTCGGGGCAGTTGGTGTCGCACCAATTTCCACCCACCACCTCGCAGAAGCAGCTCCACACGAATTGCGCGGACACACAGGAAAAGAAGATGTGGTTCGAGTCTTCGGGGGTAGCGGAAAGCGGGCAAAGGCCAGTGCCCGGGCCATTACGTTTGCGGACCTCCACGCCCGACGGTATCCGACCACGAATCCACTGCCACATGCAGATCCAGATTTTTAGAGGCAAGCAGATGGACTAAACCGTCGCAAGGGGGGGGGGGAGGAGGGGGCGATGGCATGGTAGAGAGACTTAGTGAAGAATTGGCCCGAAGGCTCGAGCCGCCATGTCACCTGGTCCGGGTGACCGTCCACCACAGGCTCGTGGAGAGCCACGCAATCAAGTAACTCATGCCAGGCGGCGGGCTCCGGGGGGCCAAAGGGCCTCCGGAAAGCAAGGCGCCCTGAGTCAATAAGGGCCCTCTCAACTAAGATCAAGGGGTTTACAGCGATGGATAAGAGGTCGGGGAAGCGCGCAACGATGGGGGAGTCTCCGGCCCACCCGTCAAACCAGAACAAAGTCTCCGTGCCTGACCCCACCGAGATGGAAGTTCCGATGCGAAGGACAGGGAGAAGCTGGACGATCGACTGCCAGAACTGCGAGCCGCCAGTTCTCTAACAAAAGGCAATGGGCTGTCCACGCAGGTACTTGTTCCGGATGATGTCGAGCCAGAGACCAGCCTGGCCTTGCAAGATGCGCCAGAGCCAGCGGGATAGGAGGGCGATATTCATGCCTTGGAGCACATGATACCGAGGCCGCCTTGTTCCCTGGGATTGCAAATGTCAGGCCAGCTGACCATATGATATATCTGCTTATTGTTGTCGCCAGCCCAATAGAAGCGGGACTGGATTTTGACGATCTCATGGTGCAGAGTCTCGTGTAGGCTGTAGAATCTCAAGAGAAATAAGAGGAGGCTGCAGAGGGATGAGTTAATGAAAATAGTCTGAGCCGCCTTTGACAACCACCTACCCTGCCAAGGTTCGATGCGCGTTTGAAGCTCGGACACGGTCGGGCGGAGGTCCGCGATGGTGAGCCGAGAGTCGCTAATGGGCGTTCCCAAGTAGGTCGTGGGGAAGGACCCAAGGCGGCAATTGAGCCTGTTAGCAATGGCAAGGGACTCAGTCTCAGAGTAGCCCATCACCATCACATCACTCTTGTCGAAGTTTATCTTAAGGAAAGACATTAGTTGGAAGTAGAGGAGAAGGAACTAAACCCTACCAGATCAGTAACACTTTTTTTAGAAAAGGAGGATGACCCCCGGCCTCTGCATCTAGGAGATGCATACGACCACTTTATTAATTATTCTCGAGGACCTTACAAAGTATTACAAACAATATACCTGAATCCACCATCTTGGCAACATATGCCGCTACACTTATCCATATGATGAAGGGATGCTAGCTGGGCCACTACCCAAACCACTCACCTAAACCTAACATCAAAAGCCGGAAGCCCCAGCCGAGCCACATACAGGGTCTGGGGAACAATCCGGTCAGACGCACTCTTGTGTCGTCACCGCCATCTTCCACAAGCCCGTCTTCAGATTATATTGAGTCTTCTACTTTGTGAAGGCCACCTCTGCCATCGACGTCAGACAGCTACCTCCTCCTGCGCAAGTCCATCTCCGCACATCGGACGCTGAGCCTCCACAGTGCCATGCCGCCGATCTCCGCCGCCATCAATGAGTGAGATGAAGTGCCGCTCCATCACGGCAAGTACAAGGTGAGGAAGGGTGAGGTCGCCATTGGAGACACGACCAGAAGATAAGCACCGCAGTCACGAGACATGCCCGAAGCTGCGACGCGGTAGATCAGACGGGCCGCCACCAGGAACCAGACAAGCTCGCCATGCACACCCAGCATCCCCATGCCCAAGTCGGTGCCTTCAAGAAGGTGACGACGCCGTGGCGCCGCTGTCGCTTAGCCACCGGGGCTAGTTCACCCGGGCGCAGGGGAAGGGGGGAGGCAGGGGAGGTTTAGCCTCGACGCTGCCACCAAGGAGGGAATGGCGTTCGGGACGCCATCGACGCTGTGACCGCCACCGGCGGCCAAGGGTTTCCCCCGGCCAAGCACCCTGCCGCCACCTCCGAACCAGACACAACATCAGCAGGCGCGTGCACGCCGGAGATCCAGGCCGGCCAGAGGTCATGAAACACGAGCGGACCAGATCGCCTCCGATCTGACGAGGGGAGCCCGGGGCCTCCCCGCGCCATGACCAGCACCCACCGGGACCTTGCTGCCCGCGCAGCCGAGGGGATCCGGCCTACCTCACCGACGAGCACTCCCCACCGTCCGCCCCAACGAGGCCGCCGCCTCAGATCAGCCGGCGCGGATTTGACACAAGCACCGCCGCGAAGAACTCTACGCCGCCACCGGCCCGCGCGCTCCACCGTGACGTGCCGCCACTGGCCAGCAGGCTATGCTGCTCCGCACCGACACCACCAGCGCGTGCCACCCGACGCGCCGGCCATCGAGCTCTGCCATCGCGCCCGAAAAAGCAGCCCCCCGCGGCCCCTGTTCCAGGCGAGGTCAAACGAGATCCCGCCGCCGCCGGCACCGCGCGGGCTTTGCCCGCCAGCGACGGGAGGACAGGAAGGAGGTGGGGGCTGGGTTCGGCAGCGGCTAGGGTGGGGCGCCCGGGTCGCCCATGGGGGGGGGGCGACACGGGGCTACGGACCGTCCCAAATTTAGTCGTTACTCAAAGTGAGTTGGGGTAGTTCCCCCATCCCCCAGAGTAGTTCTACCATGTCGGCCGCCGCCGGCAAGCCGTCCCGGTCTGCCTCCACCATCATTGCCTCCACAGCGAGCGGGTACTACCTCCTCAAGATCGATGGCTACTCCCGCACCAAGGGCGTCCCCAATGGAGATAAGATAAAGTCCCGCCCTTTCACCCTTGGGGGACATCGATGGCACATCGATTACCATCCCAACGGCTTCAATTCAGAGAACACAGATTACATATCCCTGTTTCTTGTTCTTGATGACACTGCCACCATGGCGGTGAAGGAGCAGCACAAATTCAGTTTTGTGGACGAGGTGATGGACCAAGCCCCTTCATTGGCATTAGAAACAGTACACAACCACAATAGTCAGCAGGGCAGACTTGGAGAAGTCAGAGCATCTCAAGAAAGATTCTTTCACCATTAGGTGTGATATCGTTGTAATCAGCGATTACCGTGCACAGGACTTGCTCGAAGAAAACCCTCCACCATTTGTCTCTGTGGCCCCATCTGGCATTTCATTTTTAGCTCGCAATTTTGAGCCTTCGTGATACTATCCATGGGGTAGCGAGGAGCCTGAAATCAGGCTGAACAAGCTCCATGGAAGCTATGCTGCTTCTCCGCTAAGATGGTGGTGTAGCTTCTAGGGCAGCATCGAAGCAAGGATCTTCCTGCCGCTGAGATGGTTGGCCGGTAGCCCGTAGCCCACTGGCTTTCAAGTTCCTCTAGATTTGCTATTCTTGCATTGAGCTTCTCCATTTCTCTCGCTTCCACTTTCCTCTTTCTCTCTCGGCTTTTGTAACCACCGCTGCCAGGAAACCCATGCACCCACAGAAGGGAGCCTGGTGTGCCTCATGTTCGTCCAGGTGCTCAGGATTCCCGAGGGCCTCTGTCAGCTCGTCCTTCTCTCAGTCAAGAATGAACGTCCCTTCCTGCGTTGCCTTGATATATTTTTGAAGCTTCTTGATGGATATTGCAAGTTGCTCGTCTGTCCAACGACACTCCCCTATTTCTGGGTCCAAAATTCCCCCAACCCCGAAGAACCAAGTCCTTGAGCGATCTGGCAAGTTCAATGTTGCTGGTTGGACCCCTTTAGCAAGCAGGTCTTGCTCGGCTTTGTCCCACAATGGCCGGGCTTTGTAGTAGCCACCTGACCCCATGTGATGGTGATACTTCTTCCTTGCAGCATTTTTCTTGTTTGTCAGTGACCTTTTCATACCCTTCTCTGATTTCTTGTACGCCACAAATGCGGGCTAGTGATCTCTTATCTTCTCATATCGACCAGTGAATTCTGGAGTCTTCCCTTTGTCGACAAACTTTGTGTTCAATTCTTTCTTCCAGTTCCTGAATAGATCTGACATCTTCTTAAGAGCAAACGCCTTGACCTTTGGCTTTATAACTTGGTTATTCGGATCCTCCTCTGGCGGGAGGCTGAAATTTGTCACCAGCGAGGTCCAAATATCACCTTTCAGTCTATCCTGGACATAAGAAGCTTCAGGGTCGTCCTTACTCTTATTTCATTGCTGGACATTGATCGGGACGCTGTCCCTAACAATAGCTCAACGCTGATGTACAAATGCGTCCTTGGTCCGCTTGGGAGCAATCAGTTGGCCATCATCCGCAATTTCTGTGATCGTGAACCTTTCATCCTGGCGCAACCTTTTCTTCGGGCCTCGTCTCCTTACGGAAGTTTGGCTCGATCCGGAGGACTATAAAAGAAGAAAGAAGCATTAATATGCGTACATACCAAAATAATTAATACATCAAGTCAGCACAAGCTTAATTAATATATATATATATATATATATATATATATATATATATATATATATATCACCGGAATTTGCAACAGATCCCTCCTCCATTCGGTCACCGGAGCCGTCATCATGATCTCCTTCCTCCGGCATTATCCGGTCACTGAAGCCATCATGATCTCCTTCCTCCTCCATTGTTGGATCACCAGAGTTATAATCCTCTCCTTCCTGACCATCGGCGTCGTAGAGAAACGACAAGGGATCACCTCCGTCGTGGATTATATCCCCCAACAACTCTTCTTGTTCTAAGTCTCTGTCCATAGTTTCTGCAACAACATGGCAATATACAAACATGAGAGATGGACTAATTAGTGTCAAACATAGACCAAGCTAATCACAACAAGGAATCATATGCATGCATATATGAGCAATGGATTAGTTGCGGACCGCCTCTCTCATGCATGTCCAACGTCCCCCCTCATGTCGAAGTTATCGGGGTTATACTTTCAGGAGATGACACTTTGCAAAAAATAATCGCTATGCCTCGACAACGCTCTTTTAACTTAGTAAATTTGGGTGGCCTCAACAACGCTTCTAGGGTTTGGGGTGGCCTCGACAACACTCTTTCAGTCCCAATTTGGGTGGACTCGAGAGTTGGTCGGGCGAGAGGGGGTTGATCGACAACGCTCTTTCTTCGTCTAGGGATTCGGGTGGCCTCGACAACTCTTCTAGGATTTGGGGTGGCCTAGACAACGCTCTTTCAATCCCGGTTTAGATGGACTTGAGAGTTGGTCGGGCGAGAGGGGGTTGATCGACAACGCTCTTTCTTCGTCTAGGATTTGGGGTGGCCTCGACAACTCTTCTAGGGTTTGGGGTGGCCTCGACAACGCTCTTTTAGTCCCGGTTTGGGTGGGCTCTAGAGTTGGTCGGGCGAGAGGGGTTTGATCGACGCCCCCCTCATGTCGAAGTTACCGGAGTTTTCTATGAGCAAATAAAAATTTCTATGAACATAAAAAAGTTGAGAGGGTTACGGCAAAAACTGGATGCACTTCGTGTACAAAATGGACAACTAATCTCTTTCAAAATATCACGGTTTCGGAAAAAAACTCATCTGTTACAAAAGGTATTTCATTTTTTTGAATTTATTTGAACTTCAGACTTTTTATGTGTTCAAAATGCACCATTCAAAGCCACATCATCAATTTTTAACCCTTTCTGACTTCATTTGGTATTTTTCCTGCATTTGCTGATTTGTTTTGAGCTAAATGACCCTGAAATTGAAAAGCACTACAAATGAAGTCTGAAAAGGTTGAAAGTTGGCATGGTATCATCATTTCACTCACATAGCATGTGCTAAAAAGTTGAGAGGGTTACGACAAAAACTGGATGCACTTCGTGTACAAAATGGACAATCTCTTTCGAAGTATCAGGGTTTCACACAAAAACTCATCTGTTACAAAGGGATTTCATTTTTTTGAACTTATTTTAACTCCAGACTTTTTGTGTTTTCAAAATGCACCATTCAAATCCACATCATCAATTTTCAACCCTTTCCGACTTCATTTGGTATTTTTCATGCATTTACTAATTTTTTTTAGCTAAATGACCCTGAAATTGAAAAGCTCTACAAATGAAGTCTGGAAAGGTTGAAAGTTGGCATGGTATCATCATTTCACCCACATAGCATGTGGTAAAAAGTTGAGAGGGTTACGGCAAAAACTGGATGCACTTCATGTACAAAATGGACAATCTCTTTCGAAGTATCAGGGTTTCGGGCGAAAACTCATCTGTTACAAAAGACATTTCATTTCTTGACATGTAACTGCAGTGATATCATAATAGTTGTGGAGAGAAAGTCTTCACTTTTTCTTCGCGTGTGTCCTTTGCTTATTGCACCGTAACCATGGGTAATCTTCATCGTTTAACAGGGTGCTTGGGTCAGCCTTGACTTTGAAGGGAGGAATTTCATGAATTTTTCATAATCTTCAAACATGTCTATCTTGCCCTCCACTCCCACGATTTCTCTTTTCCCTGAAAGAACTATGTGGCGCTTTGGCTCATTGTATGATGTATTCACTTCCTTACCTTTTCTTTTTCTCGGTTTGGTAGACATGTCCTTCACATAGAAAACATGCGCCACATCATTGGCTAGGACGAATGGTTCGCCTGTGTACCCAAGATTGTTTAGATCCACTGTTGCCATTCCGTACTGTAGGTCTATCTGTACCCCGCCTCCTGACAGATTGACCCATTTGCACTGAAAAAAGGGACCTTAAAATCATGTCCATAGTCAAGCTCCCATATGTCCACTATGTAACCCATTTGCGCTCCGCACCGACTGATGCCCGCTCTTCGGTGCAGCTACTGCGCATGTTCGCCATGTACCACGATGAAAACACCGACGAGGAGTTCAAGTACCTCCACGTCTTCAAACGGATCCACAAGTGCGAGAAGTGGGCGGCCCGGCACACCCTCGCCAAGGCCAAGGAGACGTACAAGCCGGACGCGCCAACATCGGGAGCGGCAGACGGATGTCCGGACGGCGACAAAGGGGCCAAGAAGGAGAAACACGCCGACTCGACTGCCGCACGCGTGCAAGAGTCCATCGAGCACTGCCTCGCCGATGCCAAGACCAGGCCCCCCCAGGGAGAAGAGAAAACTGAGGCGAGGTGGGCTGCTTTGATGACAAACAACGCCGTCACACTCGACTTGCTCCGGTCCAACGTCGCCGCGAAGAAGAGGAACAACGACCTGGCTTTCTTGATGGGCAGCGCTGACATGCTCCAGAGCGGCGACGAGAAGCTCAAGGCGTGGTTCTTGGCGGAGCGAGGCCTCATCCTGAACCAGATACCGGCGACGCCAACGCCGCCGCCGACGCCGCCGCCGCCGCCCAGCCCGACTGACGATGTCTCCGAGACGCCCAACATCACAGAAGCCGCGCCGACTCCTCCCAGCCCGCGCACGCCGACGACGATGCCGGAGGTCGAGCTCGACGTTTGATGCATTCCTTCCGCGTCCTTCCTTTTTTTGTGCGCCGAACTACTGCCTATCCTTTCATTTGATCGCCGAACTGTGGCACTGAATCGCCGAACTATTGCGATGATCATCGGATTGTGGCTTTTTTTGGAGCGGGAACGATCGAATTTGAATATTGGACGCGTGTCTGGTGCCTTGGGGGCGGTACCTGGGAGCGTGGCTGGGGTGAACCGAACCCCAGGGGCTAATCTAGCGCCGGTTCGCCCCCAGGCCGCTCTTTTTCGGTGCCTTGTGGGGCCGAAGGGCTAGAGATGCTCTAACAATGGTATGGCTAGGTTTCCTTGGCGAGTTGCTCTCTATTAGGGAGGTTTTTGACCGAGTTGTATCAGTCCGCTTAAATGTAATCCGAGCCTTCCTGCGACCGCAACATCGTTCTGCACCATTTTGTGCAACGATTGCGTATATATGCCCATAGCGCCGCTTGGAGCGGTCTGGACAACGATTGCACCACGATAGCCGCACTTTCGCTAGTGATTTTAATTTTTTTTTGTTTGTGCACATCCGCCATGGCCTTCATATCTTCCATGTGGCGGACGATGATCGTATATATGACGAATTTGGTAGACTTGCTCTTAGCATACAAAGTAAGTTTCACATGGCTTCCAAAATGGATGAACAATATTTTTGTCAAAATCTGGCCACGCAAACAAAGGGAATGCGAGAAGTATACATAAAAACTTTCAGGCCTCCTATGCGTCGTATTTTTTTCGAGTTTTTTTAAAATGTCACATTTGATGATCCAAAGGAGAAATAAAAGTAAGCACTAAACTTATTTTTTCACAAAGGATGCAAAACTCAAAGTTGTCACGGTTTTTAAAGAACAATCAGATTGCTCGGAGAATTATATCCAAAACGAGTTCGGTTTTTTGAGAGTGGCGTTTTGGATCTCGGCATCCATGGAGGCCGATTTTTTTTTAAAATTCAAAATTCGATTGTGTAAAATTTCAGAATGAAATACGTTGAAATGCAACCTGTAAAAAAGACAAATTCATGATCTGAGAGGATGAATAGTCTCCTGTGTTAAAAAGCCTCGGATTTATCTTTTTTGCACAGCCCTCGTTTCAGCGTATTTTGTCCCGAAAATTTACACACCTGAGTATTATGCCTTCATATATCTCTGTATTTTTTCTAAAGATTTTTAAAAAATGCAAAAATATGAATTTTCATGAATTTTGAATTTTGCATTTGAAGGCCTCGAAGACCACGCACGGTGTCGTCCCATCACCGCGTCGGCATTTCTTTTTTTTAATTCACCTATGTCAGACCCAGAATTAACTCTCGACTGGGGGAGCCGGTGGCAAGCCAAAACCTCCAAAGCCAATAATGGCGGGCTCTCCATCCCCACTCCCAAACCCCAAACCCTAACCCTCACAGCCTCATTCCCCTCCCAATCCCACATTCCCACGCCCCCCACCCCTCGGCGCGGATGGCGCCGTCGGCGCCGAGGAAGAAGCGCAAGGTGAGCCTCCCGGAGAACGAGGAGGTCGCGGCCAGGATCTTCGAGAAGCACCGCTCCATGGCGGCGCAGCAGCCGGCCGGCCTCCCGGACCACCAGGCCCGCGCGCTCGCCGCCGCCTACACCGGCGTCTGTGCCGCCAAGGAGCCCGTCCGGACCCCCGGCGACCTGGCCCGTCTCAAGTGCGCATTTCCCCATCTCTCTCAAACTTTTACCTCTTACGCTGCTGAGGTGAGCCTAGGTTCCGGTCGATTTCGGGGTCGCGCGCTTTGGATAGGCGCTGGGGTCACATTGCTGCTCTAAGACGAATGGCTAGGTTTATGATTTGGGTGCCTTAGCTCTGGGATCTTAGTTTTGCTCGGTGGATGTGACGGCTTAGTCCTTGGGGGATTTTAGATGTGCCCATTTGGTCCGAGCGTGAATTCTCGGTTTGGATGGCTATTGGTCTGTGGAATCCTAAGTTTCAGTTCAGTTCCCCTTAATCCCTTATGTTTGCTCATCTGCTGCGGGCTGCGGCCGTTGATTTGCTGCAGGTATATGCTGAAGTCGATCTAGGTCGTTACCATTTTTATATGGCGAGGTGTATTCATATCCATCCCCTTAGGGTTGCCATTCTACTTGGGATTTGCCAGCAAGTAGATGACCAGAGAAGTGGTATAAGTCTATAACAGCACGGCTTTACTTTTGATCCATATTCTAGAGCTCTTTCCCTTTGATTTTTCTTTTGTGTGTTGAATTTTAGAGGCGGAAATCGCACACTAGATTGATGTGTGGAATGTATCTAGTACCAATGGTTGCTTTCTGCATTGAGTTGCGTCGATTTTTGAAAAACTTTTACATTTCCTGAATTAGTTTAATCGTTGCTGTTGCTTCTTCGGTTCTATTATTTTTGTCAGGGGCGTTGGAGATTGGGTGGTTGACGTCATGGAAGACTCCTTTCCAGGGTCCAGCCTTGATTTGTCTCCTCCGAGAAGTAATACACCAGGAGAAACGGGTAATAGTTTTCATGATTGCTCACTTGTCCTCTGGAATCTGTTAATCCTTTTTCATCATCAGAATGACAACAAGTCTTCTCCCCCTTCAGTTTTATCAATACTCAATTCAATGGAAACAAGTTTATTATTATATCTTAAAAGGGTACTGTCCTTTTAACAGGGAAGAAGAACACACGAAACAAACCTTATGTGCCACGGTTGAAATCAGCTGCTTATGCAATAATGATCACACTCTACAGGTATGATTTTTTTTAGGGTGGGGGTGGGGGGCTATCTTGCCTAATTTTTTGTTGTTCACGCTGCAAAATTAGTGCAACCTTAGTACAAAGGGCAGCATTTAATCAGAGGAAAAGGGAAAAGACACTTGAATATGCAACAGCGGATATTGACAGTTGTTTCCCCCCTAGGGAAATGGAAAGAGGGAAGGAATTTATGATGAGGCAAGAGCTTATTGATGCTGCTGAAGCCAGTGGTCTGTCACAACATGCAATAGGGTACGGTTTCAGTGATTCAGTATATGCCATGGTTGCTGATTTCAGCTGATATTTTAGTGCATCACTAACTGTCTCTGTTGTATTATGAGCAGCCCAAACAACAGTAGGAATTCTCGGAATGACGGTTACAGTTACACTGGATGGAATAGCATGAAGACGTTAACAAATAAGGATCTGGTTGAGAAAAAGAGTAATCCTGCAAAGTAATGTACCAGGCTCATCCCCATGTTAATGTTATGTTTTTCTGTCATTTACTAAAAATAATTGGATCTTTTAGGGGGGTTAACCCAATACGTTTTATACTCACGTGTTAGACCAAACAAGTTTCATTACCTTCACATCACTGGCTATTGCTGTATAATGTACTATTGTGGCTCTGCTAGCTATTGATTGTGAACTTTTTACTTTGCCTGATCTTTCTTAAATGATAAAATGATATTATAATGGACTCAAACTCAAGGAGATACCAGAGCTATAAAATATTGCACTTGTATGCATGAACTTGACTCTCATTAGAGGGTTCATAGGGTTCTCACGTATTTAAGTATGATTGTGTCTGCACTAGTTTATCCGATTCATGCTCTTGCGACACTCACCAGATAGAAAAGCCTCTCACATGTTTTGGTCTGAGTGTGGATCGGCTAGATCCAAAAATGCGGCTAACCTTTGACTCTGGTGTGCTTTTGCTGTTTGGTACATGTGTTCTCTAGTAATTTAAAGCGTATCAAGAAACATTCCTACTTCAGTTTTTCTCTTGGTCGGAGAAGTTTGATACAGTGCAGCAGTGAAGTCATATATATGCTAGCAGAGTATCAACATCTGATAGTTTGCTAGTTGATGCTTGTCGGCGCCTTAGGTAATATAATGCTCTCTAATCTTTTGAGCTAATTAAGAAAAATATATCTTTTAAACATACAGCTCTGCAGTGGTATATCATCAATTTTCTATTGATGGAATAGAAGCAGGCATGTCCAATTCCATAGCTCCTTTGAACTTATCTGGTCCACCGTATGAACCTGAAACATGATTATAAAAATCTTGCACATGTGGCCATTTGGGAATGTTCCAGATGTATGCTAGTTTGCTACATGAACCAGATCTTGCTCATTACTTTGATCCTACAGTTATCTCCTTTATTTCCACCCTGAAACAAGCAGAAGCTCACCCTGTTCAGTTTGCATCTCCTCTTTCTCTCTGGGGCTTTATTTGCCAAGCACACATTCTGTTGAGATAACAAGCATAGACTTGGGGCTTAGCGTATGAATTTGCTGTAGGTATTACCTAACAGAAAAAGGCAAAGAGATAGCTCTTGTTTGTCTCGCACGGTCTGGATTGGATGGTCCTGCAGGACCTTTAAAGGCGGCCGATCATCCTGCAGTTGTGCTCAGCGATTCAGATTCTGATGAATACGACAGCAGCAGTCCCCTGATAGGTATTAATAAAGGTTTCTGCTCATGCAGTATGAATTTCCAGATAACCGATGATTGTACACCAGCAGCACTATAATAAATTCCTTTTACTCAATTGCAGGTTCTGAAAGAAGTGGACTTCCAAACTCAAAAGCAGGCAGTTCCAGTTCCTTTGGTATCAGCATGCTTTCTTTGCATATAATATGATGATATATTCCATAAGAAAAATATTACTCCCTCCGTCCCATAATATAAGAGCGTTTTCGACACTACACTAGTGTAGAAAACACTCTTATATTATGGGACGGAGGGAGTACTCCCCATTGATCTTTGTAGTTAATGGCATTTTTTTCCAGACAACGGTTGTGCTACTAATTCTCCTCTTTCATCTCGAGAAATGTTTGGACATCAATCGTTTAGTGCAATGGTACACTTGACTTTCCCTTTCCATACCTTTCTTTTTCAAATGGAACATAATGCAACATGTTCTTTTCTAACGTCAGGGTTCTGCTGAAAAGTCTTTACTAGCTATGCCACCTCATCAATCTAATGAAAGTTTTCTGAAAGCTTATGAAGTGGTGCTGATATTGGATGATCGAGATACTTTCGGGTCTGTATGATCGTACCTTACTCATGAGTTGTATTTTTTAGTTGTGTATGATATTTAAGTAGGATCATAATAAGGCTGTCTTAGGAAATAAACAATATATTTAGCCCCCCCCCCCACACACACAGAAAAAACATCTTTTAAGGAGGGTAAAGTAACTGAGGATTGGGAGTATGCATACCTAGTTTCTTTTTTGCATGACCTGCAAGGGCATTCTATTCTCCATGTTAATACTATTTCTGTTAAAATAAGATAGGCAAGGGATTTCACATATTTATCCACTTACTGCTGGAATTGTGAATTTTGATGACACTTTGATTAGTTATCTCGTGTTACTTAAACTGTTTAACCTTCTGCTTCTGTATATAAAATTTAGATTCTGCATGTTGTTTAATTAAATTATTTTCCAAGGAAATAAATTGATTATTGTTGCACCCAATAGTTTTTTATGTTTTATTTAATCATCCATCTATGTATCAGAATTCAGTTCTCTTATGATTGCTCCCTTTTGTGCAGTCCCCGTTCCAGAAGAAAAGTTGTTGATAATATACGCTCACAGTTTAATATTCCCGTAGAGGTTAGTTGGATTGAGAGTTATGTACTTATGTGAGCTCTTCTTTGTTTAACACTGCTTGCCCTTTCCTTTCTTGTATCTAATTCATCAGTACTCCTCTGGGTGTTATCCTTGTTCATTTCTTCAGACAACCAAAATACACTGCTAAAAGACATTATATGCATCAACACGGCTCTAAATTAAATGCCCTGTACTCCTGGATTAATTTTCTGATATGTTTGGTCGCTGCCCCACTGTGTTGATGATTGCTGACTGCATATTTTTCTTGCTTGTGCAA
Source organism: Triticum aestivum (assembly GCF_018294505.1). NCBI lineage: Eukaryota > Viridiplantae > Streptophyta > Magnoliopsida > Poales > Poaceae > Triticum > Triticum aestivum. The sequence goes on from NC_057801.1 coordinate 789,813,137, forward strand.
GGAGACAGCACAATAATATTACCAAAGTTGCTTTGCATAGATTGAACTGTTCATATAATGTGCCAAATAAAATGGTGCTGATCCTTCTGTTTGAACATGTCATCCAGATTAAACACTTGCCTGTTGGAGATGCTCTTTGGATTGCTCGCCATAAAGAACTTGACACGGAGTATGTTCTTGATTTCATTGTTGAAAGGAAAAATGTGGATGATTTACTTGGCTCAATTAAAGACAACAGATACAAAGATCAAAAACTAAGACTGAAGGTACCATCTGAAAATAGCTTTGATTTTGTCATTAATATTATAAACCTTCCATCTTAACTTTCCCAGTTCTTCATGCTTTCAGTTTCTCACTGATAGTAAAAAAGGGCAGCCCACATGCTATCCCCTGTGATTTGATGTTGCTTGAGTCTAATCTTAGCCGAGGAGATTTTTTTCCTTATTCTTTTTTATCATTAATTGAAAAGCATAGCCCATATTTGGGTATGAGATGATGAAGGACGATGTTATTAGCAGACATAAGCTTGAGCCTGTAGAATGTGCATCTCTTCCCAAAGAAACTGTATTTCTTGTCCATATATATGGGTTTGCTGTGGTTATTTTAGCAACAATACGGCGTGATACCTCCATTTGTTGTATCCTTTGCAGAAATGTGGGCTAAGGAAGCTAATATATCTAGTTGAAGGGATGTAAACACTGTACATGGATCAGAGAGCGTTAAAACAGCGTATGTGCTCTTCTCATGAAGCCTGGAGGATCATGTTAACCCCTGAATGGCAGTGCTTTTTTCTCGTTGTTTAACATATTAAGTATCACTCCTTCCGTTCAGGATGTCAGTTGTATGCCCTATTAATTGCTCCATATGCCTTCTATTTCAGCTGCTTCACTACTGAGGTTCTTGAAGGATTTGATGTCCAAAGAACCACTGGGTATGCTGACACTGAAAAGAAATACGGCCACCTCACGGGCTCTATAATTGATTACTACAGCAGAAACTTCTCTGCTGGTGCTGGCACCTCTCGACTTTGCCTGACCTACGACGAGTTTGTGAAGAGGTGTTCTGACCTTGAGAAGGTCACTATGAGCGATATATTCGCCCTTCAGCTTATGCAGGTAACTGGGCGAATACGGCCACCTCCACCAAAGTTTGTCGGGTAGTCCATTTCATGCAGTAGTTTTCTCATTTATTGTGCATGTAAATCAGGTGCCACAAGTGACAGAAGAAGCTGCTCTTGCTGTCACGAGTCTCTATCCCACTCTTCTCTCGCTTGCTAAGGCGTACACCATGCTTGTGAGTCATCTTTTCCTTTCAAGTCATACAATGTTCTTTACTCACTGGAACGGTTGTGACCAGCGTATGTACACAGAACAATTCAACATGTCTGTAGAACTAAAAGTTTATCCTTGTAACTTTGAAGGATGGCGATAGGCGTGCCCAGGAGGAGATGCTGAAGAACAAGAGCGACATGGTCAACGCGGGGGCTAGCAAGAACATCTTCAAGCTCATCTGGGCGGAAGGATGAACACCCTGTACTTAGCCGGTCTTTTGGTCACCGTCGCGGTGATTTCGGACCGCCTACGCAAGTTCCCAAGGTGAAGACAGGAGGGGCCCTTTTTGTGTTGTGCCTGGTGCCTTGGAGAACTGAAAGTCACTGAACATGTGACCACCATCTAAAAGAACACCTTAGTGTAGCCTCACTCCCCGTATAAATTACTACTCGTACGTCGTAGAATTGCATGCCGCACATTATGGAGTCGTCGTGTTAATGTAGTGCATTAGCGCTTCGTGTGTGTATATGTGTATATACTATTAGCTCTTGACTCAGTTGCTTTGATCCATGTGCAAGAATGACATGTTGAGCAGATTCTGTTCTGTGAAGATTGTGGTGTTGAGGAGATAATTGAACATGCACTTTTCTCTTGCACCTGGGCCAAGCTGTTCTGGTCTGAACTTCGTTGCTTCCTTCCGGTCAAAATCCTTTCTCTTCATCCGGATTCGGCTGTACATATTGGTTGATGGCAAAAGGTTTCAGAACTGCATGCTGCTATCATTTTGTGTGGGTGCTGGACGATTTGGACTGAAAGAAGCAATAGGAGACATGGAGAACTTCAGTTGGGCCATTGATACCATCCACAATCTAGCTGCGCTAGTGGGATCGGCATGAGAGCCGAGAGAGAAATCGGTCTGGATACCCCCTGAGATCACTTACATCAGATCACTTACATCAAGGTGAATGTTGAAGCGAGCTATTACGAGCAAGATGGCTATGGTAGTACAGGAGTTGTTCTTCGGGAGCATATCGAAAAGCTAGTTCAGCTGGCACAAGCAATTTGGTATCAATTTGCACAAAGTGCAAGCACTATGGAAGCCTTGGTGCTCCGTGATGGCATTCGTCTCACTCTTGGACATCTCAAGGTGATCATCGAAAGTGATGCTCAAGATGTTGTGCGAATGCTAAATGAGGCAAAATTTTCAAGAGCAGACCTGGCTTCATTGTCCGTATCAACCGAAAAGCAAATGTGGACGCGAGCCCCTGTTTTCAATCTTGCTACATTGTCCATACCAACCGAGAAGCAAATGAAGCGGCACACAATGTGCCTGTTAGGATCGTAGAAGATGTATCTGGATGAATTACACCCTAACTTTTCTTTTGGGGTGTATGCACACACTTTGTAACCCTCCTGAGTAATTCAACATAGCTTGTCATTCCAAAAAGGAAAAAAATTGTTCGACCTACCCAGAGCATCCCTTTGTTGTCATTCAGGTGGTGATCTTACCGAGAGGTGCCCTTGGAGTGCAGGGGCGCAAACACATGAAAGAACCGTAAAGAAAGAAGAAAGCAAAGTATCGCAAGCCATACCGCTTTGCCGCATGGCGCCAAGCGGGAATCGCGAGCTCCTATAGGGCGCCTTGTTGAGCTTCTTGCGCCCATGCGCCCCCGCTCATGGGCCGACGCAAGAAGAAAATAGCGCTCGCCTGGTCGCAGTTGACCAGACAACTTCTAGAAAAAAACACGTTTTTCTAAAAAAAGAAAAATAGTGAGCTAAAAAATATACATGGTTTTTGAAAAAAAAATCACAAACTTCAAAAAAGATCATGAATTTGAAAAAAATCACATATTTTTAAAAAATTAATTGTTTTTGAAAGAAGCTCATTGAATTGGAAAAAGTTCATTGAATTCGTAAAAAAGTTCATCAATTTTGAGAAAAAGATTTTTAATTTTTTTATTGAATTTTGGAAATAAGTTTACTGAATTTGAAAAAAGGTTCATCAAATTTGGAAAACACTGAAAAAATCATCGAATTTGAAAGAAATTTCATCGAGCACGCAGCTTCGGAATCCGCACAGCCGCCGCAGACCTGCCATCCGCCCACGCCAACGGCGCGCCCTTCTGACTCGATGCCGCATCCCTCGTTGCGCACACCATCAGGAGGGGAGAAACGCCCCGCCGCCGCCTACACCGACGGCGGGAGGTGAGGAGAGGCAATGAAGGGGAGGGAAGCGGCCGAAGCTAGAGCGGGCGAGACAAGCTTTCGATCAACTCGGACACGTACCCTACCTATTCTATCCGGGCCAAAGAAAATTACACTTAAGTTGGTGTTAGCGAAATGAGTACATGGAATGTTTTATTACCTGTGCATACATGAACGTGGCGTTTTCATATCTTTTTGGCAGTGGTGGGTGTTTCTAACACGAACACATTTACTTTTCAGCAATAAAATTTATGAATGCATTTGTTTTCACCACACAACTAATTTGATCTGAAAAAAAGGAAAGAGACACGGCAACGGTACGCACGGGCATCGGCTGCGTAATTGCACACGGCAACGATACGCACGGTCAATGTTGACACGAGCTATTACGAGCAAGATGGCTATGTTAGTATGGGAGTTACCATATCGAAGCACTGGTTCGGGCACAAGCAATTTGGTATCGATTTGCACGAAATGCAAGCACTATGAAAGCCTTGGCAGCACGCTCCGTGATGCCATTCGTCTTACTCTTGGACATCTCAGGGTGATCATCGAAAGTGATTCTCAAGAAGTTGTACGAATGCTAAATGAGGCAAAATTTTCAAGAGCAGACTTGGCATCCATATGATATGATTTAGGAGGTAAGCTCCAATTTTCAATATTCCTCCATTGTCCATATCAACCGAGAAGCAAATGAAGTGGCACACAGGTGTGCCAAACAGGCTAGTGAGGGTCGTCGAGGATGTATCTGGGTGAATCACACCCCTGCTTTTCTTCTAGGATGTATTCACACACGTTGTAATCCTCACGAGTAATTCTATATAGCATGTTGTTTCAAAAAAAAAGTTCGGCCTACTTAGACCATCCCTTTGTTGTCATTTAGGTGGTGATCTTACAGAGAGGTGCCCTTGGAGTGCGGGGGCGCGAGACATGAAAGAACCATAAAGAAAGAAGAATGAAAACAAAAAATCACATGCCATACCGCTTTGGCGCATGGCACCAAGCGGGAACAGACCGTCGCCCCTTGGGTCCAGTGGGAGCTCCTATAGGGCGCCTTGTTGAGCTTCTTGGCACCCATGCGCCTCCGCTCATGGGTTGGCACCCATAGACCGGTCGTGGTCGACCAGTTAATTTTGAAAAACAATAGCAAAAAAATAGTGAACTTAAAAATGTTCATGTCTTGAAAAAAAGTTCACAAACTCCAAAAAAGATCATGAATTTGAAAAAAAAAGTTTGTCAAATTTGAAAACAAATTCACATATTTTAAAAAAAAGTTAATTGATTTTGAAAGAAGCTCATCAAATTGGAAAAAAATCATTGAATTTAAGAAAAGTTCATCAATTTTGAGAAAAAGTTCACAAAAAATGGAAAAAGTTTATTGATTTTTGTAAAAAAGTTTATTGAATTTGAAAAAAGGTTCATCAAATGTGAAAAACACTTGATTAAATCTGAAAAATACATCGAATTTGAAAGAAAGTTCATCAAATTTGAAAAATACTTCATTAAATCTGAAAAAATCATCGAATTTGAAAGAAAGTTCATCGAGCGCCCCGAGCACCCACCTTCGGAATCCGCACAGCCGCTGCGGCCTTGCCATCCGCCCACGCCACCGGCGCGCCCGTCTGACTCGCCGCCGCCGCGCCCCCGGCACGATGCCGCATCCCGCGTTGCGCACGCCATCAGGAGGGGAGAAACGCCCCGCCACCGCCTACACCGACGGCGGGAGGGAAGGAGAGGCGATGAAGGGGAGGGAAGCGGTAGAAGCTAGAGCGGGCGAGACGAGTTTTCGATCAACTTGGGTACGTACCTACCTATTCTATCCGGGCCAAAAAAAAATCACACTTAAGTTGGTGCTAGCGAAATGAGTACATGGAATGTTTTATTCCCTTTCCGCAAAAAAAGAGAGAGAATGTTTTATTCCCTACAAAATGAACGCACTTGTTTTCACCACACAATCAATCTGATCTTCTCTGAAAAAAAAGGAAAGAGACACGGCAACGGTACGCACGGGCATCAGCTGCGTGGAAAACTCCCGTTCCGCCCCCGCTCCACTTGCCTTTCATATCCGCACCCACGCCACGCGCACCTCGGCAAGCACAAGGCTCCGCCCGCCGCCGCCACCGCCTCTGCCCCGCCTATAAAGCCCCGCCTCTCCGTCCGGGCCGCGCCTCTCGCCTCCTTCATCCGCCCTCGCCCCGTCCTGGCCGCGTGATGGTCTCCGTTCCGGCCTCCGGTTCAAAGTCCACCCTGCTCCCTCTCCTCTCCTCCTGCGGGGCCGCGCCGCTCCCCGAGGGCGCGGGCGCGGGGCTCGGCCAAGTGGCGGGCGACCGGCGGCGGGGGCACCAGCGTCGTGCGCGCGCTCGTCCTCGACTCGTCCCTCTCCTCCTCTCTCGCGTCCGTCCGGTGAGGCGACTCGTCCCCGGTTCTTGCCTCTCCTCGTCTCGCGTCCGGTGAGGCAATTCATCCTCGGTTCCTCCCTCTCCTCCTCTCGCGTCTGGTTCTATGTTGCTCGTCCTCGCTCGAATTTGTCCGTCGTTTAGAGTAGAAGAATCGCTCCTGATTTGTTCGATTCTGCTCGTCCTCAGTTCCTCTGTTCTGAACCGCGTCTGTTTCCATTGATATCGCTCGTCCTCGATGCGGCCGTTTAGATAGAAATGCGCGTCTGGTTCGATTTGCTCGTCCTCTGTTGAGTAAGTAGGCAATTTCTCGATTAAATTAATCCACGAGTAAATCACTACCATGGCATTGACTAAGTTGATGACGTACTGACTTTAATCTAAACATGCACGTACTAAGCAAACAGTAGACAAATCTACACATACTGCTAGTACTGCTAATATGAGAATAATCAGGAGTGGGATAAATGAGTTATACCCTCCAGTAGGCCATGCAGAGGCCGTGGCTTTGGTGGCAGCAGCGGCGTCCTCGGCGGCCTTCTTGTCGGCTTCAGCTTTCTCGGCGGCGGCACGGTCGGGGTCGGTGGACATGGTGATGATGAAGGCGACGCGGAGGTAGAGGAAGTAGACGATCGGAAGCGAGCAGTCGCGTAATCGCTGCCCAAAAACCTATTCGCCACTCACCCCGTACAGGAACCAGAAGGGCGTGCTCTCCCGTCGACCATGTACGCGGCGGACGGGATGGAGTCACCGGCGGCAGCAGCAACAACAAAGGAACGACGGTGGGCGTGCGCGTGAGCAGATGTGATCTGTTCGTGGCGGCTAGGTTAGGGGACACCGCACACTTATATAGACGCAGCTGCGTGGAGAGACGTGGGTCCGTGTCAGCCCACGATCCGACGTCTCTGATTGTGGCCCTGCTGTTAGAACCTCTCCGTTAGTGACTGGCAAAAATAAGCTCATAGGTGTGAGCTCGTCTCGGCTCATTCCCGCAACCCGCGTCGCGACGAGGCGTGGCGAGGCGGGCGGCGGAGGAGGAGCGCGCGAGGGCCTCTTCTCTTCTCAAACTCCAATAACATGTAGAAGAGCCACCCTTATAAACCACTCCAACTTTCCTTCCACTAGCATGGTGGGACTAAACTTCCCACCACCTTGTCATGCCACCTACATGGGCCCTTAGAGATCAAATCTGAAATTGTCATATGGGCTCTAGGCCCATCTCACATTTCAACAATCCCCCACCAGATCTCAGGGGCCCACTTTGTCCTTCGTTCCAAACGCTGTTTTGATATACTAGTGTTTCAGTGAAGACCTGTTAAGGTTGAGCTTCACCTAGAGCAAGTAAATACACTCCTTCACAACTGAACAATGGACTATGCCTTGAATTGTCAGTTTGGCGTAAAAAAGTTTCACCACATGTCTTACTAGTACTGGGCTGCCGAAGGTTGACCCCTCGGGTGGAGCATATAAGTCACACTCCTGGCCTATTCATGAGCTTACTAGAGATCACCCCAATCTCATAGACTGTGACTGGCAGTCGGGCTCACATAGGTGTGTTCTTCCAAAGATTGCTCTGTAGGATAGCATCTTGCTTATACATATAAGCCTTGGAACACATTAAGACAGTAGTCATCTTTCCATACAGTTTCCGAGAGTATTGCATCTCCAACGGAGTGGGTTAGTAAAGTTACTCTCCTCAGTTCACCACTGGCTTGTTTCCCAGGTCCTACTTCACGGGATCTCCGATCACATAGGTTGGGTTACCACCATGGCAACTCATGTGGGTCTCATACCCATCTCCCTCGATGCACTATCTATCACGACACGTGATAGCCCTTTTGTAAAGGGATCTGCCAGATTCTTAGCCGTATGGACATAGTCCAGCGCTATCACTCCGGAGTTTCTTAATTTTCTGACAGCTTTTAATCTCATTCTTATGTGTTTGTTGGACTTCATGTTGTCCTTTGAACTCTTCACCTTGGTGATGACAGTCTGATTGTCATCAACCAGTGGCAAGTCCATCAAAAGATCTCGAAGCCATCCTGCTTCAACACCAGAAGTGTCTAATGCTGTTAATTCTGCTTCCATTGTCGATCTCGTTAAGATCGTTTGCTTGCAAGACTTCCAGGAAACAGCGCCACCTCCAAGAGTAAACATATACCCAGTTGTGGCCTTCATCTCATCAGCATCAGAGATCCAATTTGCATCACTATACTATTCAAGTACCGACGGGTCTCCGGTATAGTGAAGTCCATAGTTCATATTACCTTTCAGATAGCGCATAACTCTTTCAACAACATGCCAATGTACATCACCCGGTTTGGAAACAAACCGGCTCAGTTTGGTCACAGCAAACGCGATGTCAGGCCTCGTTGCGCTCGCTAGGTACATCAGTGAACCAATGATTTGAGAGTATCTCAATTGATCTTCAGCCATGCCTTTGGACTTTCGAATCAACACACTAGGATCATATGGTGTTTGAGATGGTGTGCAGTCTGAATATCCAAAACAACTTAACACCTTCTCAACATAATGGGATTGCAGAAGTGTGATCCCACCCTAATTATCTCTCAGTAGCTTGATGTTCAAGATAACATCAGCCACACCAAGGTCCTTCATCTCAAAGTTCTGAGACAGAAACGGTTTGACCTCCTCAATGACTTTGAGGTTTGTTCCGAATATCAATATGTCATCAACATACAAGCACAGTATAACTCCTTCGCCCCCACCATGGCGATAGTATACACATTTGTCAGCCTCATTAACAACGAAACCAACAGATGTCAGAGTTGTATTGAACTTATCATGCCATTGCTTAGGTGCTTGCTTTAGGCCATATAAAGATTTCAGCAACTTACACACCTTCCTTTCCTGACCATCTATCACAAAGCCATCTGGCTGTTGCATGTAGATTTCCTCATTTAGCTCTGCATTCAGAAAAGCCGTCTTAACATCCATTTGATGGACGAGAAGACCATGTGAGGCCGCCAACGAGAGTAATACTCGAATGGTGGTCAGTCTAGCCACAGGTGAATAAGTATCGAAGAAATCTTCCTCTTCTTTCTGGTCATAGCCCTTGGCCACAAGCCTGGCCTTGTACTTTTCAATCGTACCATCGGGCCTAAGCTTTTTCTTGAACACCCACTTACATCCCAATGGTTCGCAACCATAGGGACTCTCAGTGATCTCCCATGTCCCGTTAGCCATGATGGAATCCATCTCGCTACGAACCGCATCCTTCCAATAGTTAGCTTCTGGAGAGGCATACGCTTCTGAGATAGAAGTGGGAGTATCATCCACGAGGTACACGAAGAAATCATCACCAAAGGTCTTTGTAGTCCTTTGTCTCTTGCCCCTACCAAGGGTTTCCTCGTCGTCCTCCTCAGGATTTTCATCATGTGTTCGTTCATAATATTCCATAGGAATGGCAGGCTCAGGAGTCTCCTCAGATTCCTGTCTAGTAGTGCTTTGCATATCTCTCATAGGAAAAATATCCTCAAAGAATGTAGCATCCTTAGACTCTATGATTGTACCGACCTTCTGGTCAGGTATCTCAGATTTCACTACTAGAAATCTATAGCCAACGCTGTTCTTAGCATAGCCCAAATTAACGCAGTCCATAGTCTTGGGTCCAAGCTTACGCTTTTTGGGGATCGGCACGTTGACTTTCGCCAAACAGCCCCAAGTACGCAAGTACGAGAGTGTTGTCCTTCTCTTTGCCCATATCTCATAGGCAGTGATATCATTATCCTTTATCGGAACTTTATTCAGGACATGACATGCCGTCAATATAGCCTCCCCCCACCATGCCTTGGATAAACCCGACGTATCTAACATGGCATTAACCAGATCAGTTAGAGTACGGTTTTTCCGCTCGGCAACCCCGTTTGACTGGGGTGAATAGGGAGGCGTCCTCTCATGAATAATGCCGTTTTCCGCACAGAAGGAATCAAACTCACTCGAGAAGTACTCTCCACCACGATCTGAACGGAATCGTTTAATTTTCTTTTCAAGTTGATTCTCAACTTCTGCCTTATAGATTTTAAAGTAGTGTAGAGCCTCATCTTTAGTATTTAACAGATACACATAGCAATATCTAGTGGAATCATCTATCAATGTCATGAAGTATTTCTTTCCACCTTTAGTCAATACACCGTTCATCTCACAAAGATCAGAATGTATGAGTTCTAATGGTGCCAAGTATCTCTCCTCCGCAGCCTTGTGAGGCTGGTGAGGTCGTTTAGCTTGCACACATGACAGGCACTTAGAACCTTTGGCTAAAGTTAAACTCGGGATTAAATCCAACTTAGCTAGCCACGTCATAACACCGAAACTTATGTGACAAAGACGTGAATGCCAAACCTCAGATTCATTAACACTTGAATGAACATGGTTCACGACTTTATTACAGAAATTTGTGAGGGAAAGGCGGAACATCCCTCCGCTCTCATAACCTTTTCCAACAAATAGTCCATAGTTAGTAACAACTAATTTATTAGACTCGAATACCAACTTAAACCCTTCTCTACATAGAAGGGAGCCACTAACGAGGTTCTTCTTGATGGCGGGGACATGCTGCACGTTCTTCAGCTGCACGATCCTTCCCGAAGTAAACTTCAGATCGACCGTGCCAACACCATGAACAGAAGCACTCGCGCCATTCCCCATCAATACGGACCCGTGGCCTGTGACCTGGTAAGAAGAGAACAATGAAATGTCAGCACACACATGAACACCTGCACCTGTATCCACCCACCAATCGGTAGGCTGAAACACTGAAAAAACAGTAAATAAATTACCGTACCCAGATGCACCATTCTCATTGTTGCCCACAATCATGTTGACAGACTTGGAGTCCTGTCCTGACTTCTTAAACTTGTTTGGGCACCTGTTGGCCCAATGTTCAGTCGAACCACAAGTAAAGCAGCCCTCATCCTTCTTGTTCTTCTTGAAGGTCTTCTTACCCTTCTTCTTGAAGTCGGTATTCTGTTGGACACCATTCTTTCCCTTGAACTTGTGGGAGTTGAGGTTCCTCTGGTTCACCATGTTGGCAACAGAAGTCCCTTCGGCCCCTTTTCCGTGCGAGTCCTTTGCCCTCGAATTCTGCTCGACACTCAGATGGCCAATGACATCCTCCACAGAGAATTCACGCCTCTGATGTTTTAGAGTGGTGGCAAAGTTCCTCCAGGAATTGGGGAGCTTAGCGATTATGCAGCCCGCGACAAACTTGCCCGGTAACTCGCACTTCAGAAGCTCAAGCTCCTTCACAATGCATATTATCTCATGAGCCTGCTCCAGTACAGGACGGTTCTCAACCATCTTGTAGTCGTGGAACTACTATATAATATACATCTCGCTCCCTGCATCGGCGGCCCCGAACTTAGATTCGAGCGCCTCCTACAAGTCCTTGGCGACATGCACATGTAAATATGCGTCGACCAGTTTATCTCCGATCACGCTAAGAACTGCTTCGAGAAACACAGTGGTTGCCTCCCTGAACGCCTTCTCCTGTTCAGGAGCAATCGCTCCCGTGGACACACCGGTGACCCAGAACACGTTCATAGCCGTGAGCCATAAAGTGGTCTTTGTCTGCCAACGCTTAAAATACGTACCGGTAAACTTATCCGGTTTTAGTGCTGCGGCAAAGCCACTTGCCGAAAAATTCCTACACATAATAGGTTTTTGGATTGTTGAGTAAATAGGCAATTTCTCGATTAAATTAATCCACAAGTAAATCACTAGCATGGCATTGACTAAGTTGATGACGTACTGACTTTGATCTAAACATGCACGTACTAAGCAAATAGTAGACAAATCTATACATACTGCTAGTACTTCTAATATGAGAATAATCAGGAGTGGGATAAACGAGTTATACCCTCCAGTAGGCCAAGCAGAGGCCGCGGCTTTGGTGGCAGCAGCGGCGTCCTCGGCGGCCTTCTTGTCGGCTTCAGCTTTCTCGGCGGCGGCACGGTCGGGGTCGGTGGACATGGTGATGATGAAGGCGACGCGAACGTAGAGGAAGTAGACGATCGGAAGCGAGCAGTCGCGTAATCGCTGCCCAAAAACCTATTCGCCCCTCACCCCGTACAGGAACTAGAAGGGCGTGGTTTCGGAGACCTGCTCTCCCGTCGACCGTGTACGCGGCGGACGGGATGGAGTCACCGGCGGCAGTAGCAGCAAAGGAACGATGGTCGGCGTGCGCGTGAGCAGATGTGATCTATTCATGGCGGCTAGGGTTAGGGGACACCGCACACTTATATAGATGCAGCCGCGTGGAGAGACGTGGGCTTGACCCACGTCCGAGGCCGTGTCAGCCCACGATCCGACGTCTCTGATCGTGGCCCTGCTCTCAGAACCTCTCCGTAAGTGACTGGCAAAAATAAGCGCATAGGTGTGAGCTCGGCTCGGCTCATTCCCGCAACCCGCGGCACGTCGTGACGAGGCGAGGCATGGCGTGGCGAGGCGGGCGGCAGAGGAGGAGCGCGCGAGGGCCTCTTCTCTTCTCAAGCTCCAATAGCATGTAGAAGAGCCACCCTTATAAACCACTCCAACTTTCCTTCCACTAGCATGGTGGGACTAAACTTCCCACCACCTTGTCATGCCACCTACATGGGCCCTTAGAGATCAAATCTGAAATTGTCATATGGGCTCTAGGCCCATCTCACATTTCAACAATCCCCCACCAGATCTCAGGGGCCCACTTTGTCCTTTGTTCCAAACGCTGTTTTGATATACTAGTGTTTCAGTGAAGACCTGTTAAGGTTGAGCTTCACCTAGAGCAAGTAACTACACTCCTTCACAACTGAACAATGGACTATGCCTTGAATTGTCAGTTTGGCGTAAAGAAGTTTCACCACATGTCTTACTAGTACTGGGCTGCCGAAGGCTGACCCCTCGGGTGGAGCATATAAGTCACACTCCTGGCCTATTCATGAGCTTACTAGAGATCACCCCAATCTCATAGACTGTGACTGGCAGTCGGGCTCACATAGGTGTGTTCCTCCAAAGATCGCTCTGTAGGATAGCATCTTGCTTATACATATAATCCTTGGAACACATTAAGACAGTAGTCATCCTTCCATACAGTTTCCGAGAGTATTGCATCTCCAACGGTGTGGGTTAGTAAAGTTACTCTCCTCAATTCACCACTGGCTTGTTTCCCAGGTCCTACTTCACGGGATCTCCGATCACATAGGTTGGGTTACCACCATGGCAACTCATGTGGGTCTCATACCCATCTCCCTCGATGCACTATCTATCACGACACGTGATAGCCCTTTCGTAAAGGGATCTGCCAGATTCTTAGCCGTATGGACATAGTCCAGTGCTATCACTCCGGAGTTTCTTAATTTCCTGACATCTTTTAATCTCATTCTTATGTGTTTGTTGGACTTCATGTTGTCCTTTGAACTCTTCACCTTGGTGATGACAGTCTGATTGTCATAGTTCATAAGGATAGCCGGAACCGGTTTATCAACCAGTGGCAAGTCCATCAAAAGATCTCGAAGCCATCCTGCTTCAACACCAGAAGTGTCTAATGCTGTTAATTCTGCTTCCATTGTCGATCTCATTAAGATCGTTTGCTTGCAAGACTTCCAGGAAACAGCGCCACCTCCAAGAGTAAACATATACCCAGTTGTGGCCTTCATCTCATCAGCATCAGAGATCCAATTTGCATCACTATACCATTCAAGTACCGACGGGTCTCCGGTATAGTGAAGTCCATAGTTCATATTACCTTTCAGATAGCGCATAACTCTTTCAACAACATGCCAATGTACATCACCCGGTTTGGAAACAAACCGGCTCAGTTTGGTCACAGCAAACGCGATGTCAGGCCTCGTTGCGCTCGCTAGGTACATCAGTGAACCAATGATTTGAGAGTATCTCAATTGATCTTCAGCCATGCCTTTGGACTTTCGAATCAACACACTAGGATCATATGGTGTTTGAGATGGTGTGCAGTCCGAATATCCAAAACAACTTAACACCTTCTCAACATAATGGGATTGCAGAAGTGTGATCCCACCCTCATTATCTCTCAGTAGCTTGATGTTCAAGATAACATCAGCCACACCAAGGTCCTTCATCTCAAAGTTCTGAGACAGAAACGATTTGACCTCCTCAATGACTTTGAGGTTTGTTCCGACTATCAATATGTCATCAACATACAAGCACAGTATAACTCCTTCGCCCCCACCATGGCGATAGTATACACATTTGTCAGCCTCATTAACAACGAAACCAACAGATGTCAGAGTTGTATTGAACTTATCATGCCATTGCTTAGGTGCTTGCTTTAGGCCATATAAAGATTTCAGCAACTTACACACCTTCCTTTCCTGACCATCTATCACAAAGCCATCTGGCTGTTGCATGTAGTTTTCCTCATTTAGCTCTCCATTCAGAAAAGCCGTCTTAACATCCATTTGATGGACGAGAAGACCATCTGAGGCTGCCAACGAGAGTAATACTCGAATGGTGGTCAGTCTAGCCACAAGTGAATAAGTATCGAAGAAATCTTCCTCTTCTTTCTGGTCATAGCCCTTGGCCACAAGCCTGGCCTTGTACTTTTCAATCGTACCATCGGGCCTAAGCTTTTTCTTGAACACCCACTTACATCCCAATGGTTCGCAACGATAGGGACGCTCAGTGATCTCCCATGTCCCGTTAGCCATGATGGAATCCATCTCGCTACGAACCGCATCCTTCCAGTAGTCAGCTTCTGGAGAGGCATACGCTTCTGAGATAGAAGTGGGAGTATCATCCACGAGGTACACGAAGAAATCATCACCAAAGGTCTTTGCAGTCCTTTGTCTCTTGCCCCTACCAAGGGTTTCCTCGTCATCCTCCTCAGGATTTTCATCATGTGTTCGTTCATAATATTCCATAGGAATGGCAGGCTCAGGAGTCTCCTCAGATTCCTGTCTAGTAGTGCTTTGCATATCTCTCATAGGAAAAATATCCTCAAAGAATGTAGCATCCTTAGACTCTATGATTGTACCGACCTTCTGGTCAGGTAACTCAGATTTCACTACTAGAAATCTATAGCCAACGCTGTTCTTAGCATAGCCCAAATTGACGCAGTCCATAGTCTTGGGTCCAAGCTTACGCTTTTTGGGGATCGGCACGTTGACTTTCGCCAAACAGCCCCAAGTACGCAAGTACGAGAGTGTTGTCCTTCTCTTTGCCCATCTCTCATAGGGAGTGATATCATTATCCTTTATCGGAACTTTATTCAGGACATGACATGCCGTCAATATAGCCTTCCCCCACCATGCCTTGGATAAACCCGACGTATCTAACATGGCGTTAACCAGATCAGTTAGAGTACGGTTTTTCCGCTCGGCAACCCCGTTTGACTGGGGTGAATAGGGAGGCGTCCTCTCATGAATAATGCCGTGTTCCGCACAGAAGGAATCAAACTCACTCGAGAAGTACTCTCCACCACGATCTGAACGGAATCGTTTAATTTTCTTTTCAAGTTGATTCTCAACTTCTGCCTTATAGATTTTAAAGTAGTGTAGATCCTCATCTTTAGTATTTAACAGATACACATAGCAATATCTAGTGGAATCATCTATCAATGTCATGAAGTATTTCTTTCCACCTTTAGTCAATACACCGTTCATCTCACAAAGATCAGAATGTATGAGTTCTAATGGTGCCAAGTGTCTCTCCTCCGCAGCCTTGTGAGGCTGGTGAGGTTGTTTAGCTTGCACACATGACAGGCACTTAGAACCTTTGGCTAAAGTGAAACTCGGGATTAAATCCAACTTAGCTAGCCGCGTCATAACACCGAAACTTATGTGACAAAGACGTGAATGCCAAACCTCAGATTCATTAACACTCGAATGAACATGGTTCACGACTTTATTACATAAATCTGTGAGGGAAAGGCGGAACATCCCTCCGCTCTCATAACCTTTTCCAACAAATAGTCCATACTTAGTAACAACTAATTTATTAGACTCGAATACCAACTTAAACCCTTCTCTACATAGAAGGGAGCCACTACGAGGTTCTTCTTGATGGCGGGGACATGCTGCACGTTCTTCAGCTGCACGATCCTTCCCGAAGTAAACTTCAGATCGACCGTGCCAACACCATGAACAGAAGCACTCGCGCCATTCCCCATCAATACGGACCCGTGGCCTGTGACCTGGTAAGAAGAGAACAATGAAATGTCAGCACACACATGAACACCTGCACCTGTATCCACCCACCAATCGGTAGGCTGAAACACTGAAAAAACAATAAATAAATTACCGTACCCAGATGCACCATTCTCATTGTTGCCCACAATCATGTTGACAGACTTGGAGTCCTGTCCTGACTTCTTAAACTTGTTTGGGCACCTGTTGGCCCAATGTTCAGTCGAACCACAAGTAAAGCAGCCCTCATCCTTCTTGTTCTTCTTGAAGGTCTTCTTACCCTTCTTCTTGAAGTCGGTATTCTGTTGGACACCGTTCTTTCCCTTGAACTTGTGGGAGTTGAGGTTCCTCTGGTTCACCATGTTGGCAACAGAAGTCTCTTCGGCCCCTTTTCCGTGCGAGTCCTTTGCCCTCGAATTCTGCTCGACACTCAGATGGCCAATGACATCCTCCACAGAGAATTCACGCCTCTGATGTTTCAGAGTGGTGGCAAAGTTCCTCCAGGAATTGGGGAGCTTAGCGATTATGCAGCCCGCGACAAACTTGCCCGGTAACTCGCACTTCAGAAGCTCAAGCTCCTTCACAATGCATATTATCTCATGAGCCTGCTCCGGTACAGGATGGTTCTCAACCATCTTGTAGTCGTGGAACTGCTCTATAATATACATCTCGCTCCCTGCATCGGCGGCCCCGAACTTAGATTCGAGCGCCTCCCACAAGTCCATGGCGACATGCACATGTAAATATGCGTCGACCAGTTTATCTTCGATCACGCTAAGAACTGCTCCGAGAAACACAGTGGTTGCCTCCCTGAACGCCTTCTCCTGTTCAGGAGCAATCGTTCCCGTGGACACACCGGTGACCCAGAACACGTTCATAGCCGTGAGCCATAAAGTGGTCTTTGTCTGCCAACGCTTAAAATACGTACCGGTAAACTTATCCGGTTTCAGTGCTACGGCAAAGCCACTTGCCGAAAAATTCCTACACATAATAGGTTTTTGGATTGTTGAGTAAATAGGCAATTTCTCGATTAAATTAATCCATGAGTAAATCACTAGCATGGCATTGACTAAGTTGATGACGTACTAACTTTGATCTAAACATGCACGTACTAACCAAAAAGTAGAAAAATCTACACATACTGCTAGTACTGCTAATATGAGAATAATCAGGAGCGGGATAAACGCGTTATACCCTCCAGTAGGCCATGCAGAGGCCGCGGCTTTGGTGGCATCAGCGGCGTCCTCGGTGGCCTTCTTGTCGGCTTCAGCTTTCTCGGCGGCGGCACGGTCGGGGTCGCTGGACATGGTGATGATGAAGGCGACGCGGACGTAGAGGAAGTAGACGATCGGAAGCGAGCAGTCACGTAATCGCTGCCCAAAAACATATTCGTCCCTCACCCCGTACAGGAACCAGAAGGGCGTGGTTTCGGAGACCTGCTCTCCCGTCGACCGTGTACGCGGCGGACGGGATGGAGTCACCGGCGGCAGCAGCAGCAAAGGAACGACGGTGGGCATGCGCGTGAGCAGATGTGATCTGTTCGTGGCGGCTAGGGTTAGGGGACACCGCACACTTATATAGACGCAGCCGCGTGGAGAGACGTGGGCTTGACCCACGTCCGAGTCCGTGTCAGCCCACGATCCGACGTCTCTAATCGTGGCCCTGCTGTCAGAACCTCTCTGTTAGTGACTGGCAAAAATAAGCGCATAGGTGTGAGCTCGGCTCTGCTCATTCCCGCAACCCGCGGCGCGTCGTGACGAGGCGAGGCGAGGCGTGGCGAGGCGGGCGGCGGAGGAGGAGCGCGCGAGTCCTTGGGGACATGCACATGTAAATATGCGTCGACCAGTTTATCTCCGATCATGCTAAGAACTGCTCCGAGAAACACAGTGCTTGCCTCCCTGAACGCCTTCTCCTGTTCAGGAGCAATCGTTCCCGTGGACACACCGGTGACCTAGAACACGTTCATAGCCGTGAGCCATAAAGTGGTCTTTTCTGCCAACGCTTAAAATACATACCGGTAAACTTATCCGGTTTCAGTGCTGCGGCAAAGCCACTTGCCGAAAAATTCCTACACATAATAGGTTTTTGGATTGTTGAGTAAATAGGCAATTTCTCGATTAAATTAATCCACGAAAAATCACTAGCATGGCATTGACTAAGTTGATGACGTACTGACTTTGATCTAAACATGCACGTACTAAGGAAACAATAGACAAATCTACACATACTGCTAGTACTGCTAATATGAGAATAATCAGGAGCGGGATAAACGAGTTATACCCTCCAGTAGGCCATGCAGAGGCCGCGGCTTTGGTGGCAGCAGGGGCGTCCTCGGCGGCCTTCTTGTCGGCTTTAGCTTTCTCGGCGGCGGCACGGTCGGGGTCGGTGGACATGGTGATGATGAAGGCGACGCGGACGTAGAGGAAGTAGACGATCGGAAGCGAGCAGTCGCGTAATCGCTGCACAAAAACCTATTCGCCCCTCACCCCGTACGGGAACCAGAAGGGCGTGCTCTCCCATCGACCGTGTACGCGGCGGACGGGATGGAGTCACCGGCGGCGGCAGCAGCAAAGGAACGACGGTGGGCGTGCGCGTGAGCAGATGTGATCTGTTCGTGGCGGCTAGGGTTAGGGGACACCGCACACTTATATAGACGCAGCCGCGTGGAGAGACGTGGGCTTGACCCACGTCCGAGTCCGTGTCAGCCCATGATCCGACGTCTCTGATCGTGGCCCTACTGTCAGAACCTCTCCGTTAGTGACTGGCAAAAATAAGCGCATAGGTGTGAGCTCGGCTCGGCTCATTCCCGCAACCCGCGGCGCGTCGTGACGAGGCGAGGCGAGGCGAGGCGTGGCGAGGCGGGCGGCGGAGGAGGAGCGCGCGAGGGCCTCTTCTCTTCTCAAGCTCCAATAGCATGTAGAAGAGCCACCCTTATAAACCACTCCAACTTTCCTTTGACTAGCATGGTGGGACTAAACTTCCCACCACCTTGTCATGCCACCTACATGGGCCCTTAGAGATCAAATCTGAAATTGTCATATGGGCACTAGGCCCATCTCACATTTCAACAATCCCCCATCAGATCTCAGGGGCCCACTTTGTCCTTTGTTCCAAACGCTGTTTTGATATACTAGTGTTTCAGTGAAGACCTGTTAAGGTTGAGCTTCACCTAGAGCAAGTAACTACACTCCTTCACAACTGAACAATGGACTATGCCTTGAATTGTCAGTTTGGCGTAAAGAAGTTTCACCACATGTCTTACTAGTACTGGGCTGCCGAAGGCTGACCCCTCGGGTGGAGCATATAAGTCACACTCCTGGCCTATTCATGAGCTTACTAGAGATCACCCCAATCTCATAGACTGTGACTGGCAGTCGGGCTCACATAGGTGTGTTCCTCCAAAGATCGCTCTGTAGGATAGCATCTTGCTTATACATATAAGCCTTGGAACACATTAAGCGAGTAGTCATCCTTCCATACAGTTTCCTAGAGTATTGCATCTCCAACGGAGTGGGTTAGTAAAGTTACTCTCCTCAGTTCACCACTGGCTTGTTTCCCAGGTCCTACTTCACGGGATCTCCGATCACATAGGTTGGGTTACCACCATGGCAACTCATGTGGGTCTCATACCCATCTCCCTCGATGCACTATCTATCACGACACGTGATAGCCCTTTCGTGAAGGGATCTGCCAGATTCTTAGCCGTATGGACATAGTCCAGCGCTATCACTCTGGAGTTTCTTAATTTTCTGACAGCTTTTAATCTCATTCTTATGTGTTTTTTGGACTTCATGTTATCCTTTGAACTCTTCACCTTGGTGATGACAGTCTGATTGTCACAGTTCATAAGGATAGTCGGAACCGGTTTATCAACCAGTGGCAAGTCCATCAAAAGATCTCGAAGCCATCCTGCTTCAACACCAGAAGTGTCTAATGCTGTTAATTCTGCTTCCATTATCGATCTCGTTAAGATCGTTTGCTTGCAAGACTTCCAGGAAACAGCGCCACCTCCAAGAGTAAACATATACCCAGTTGTGGCCTTCATCTCATCAGCATCAAAGATCCAATTCGCATCACTATACCCTTCAAGTACCGATGGGTCTCCGGTATAGTGAAGTCCATAGTTCATAGTACCTTTCAGATAGCGCATAACTCTTTCAACAGCATGCCAATGTACATCACCCGGTTTGGAAATAAACCGGCTCAGTTTGCTCACAGCAAACGCGATGTCAGGCCTCGTTGCGCTCGCTAGGTACATCAGTGAACCAATGATTTGAGAGTATATCAATTGATCTTTAGCCATGCCTTTGGACTTTCGAATCAACACCCTAGGATCATATGGTGTTTGAGATGGTGTGCTGTCCGAATATCCAAAATGACTCAACACCTTCTCAACATAATGGGATTGCAGAAGTGTGATCCCACCCTCATTATCTCTCAGTAGCTTGATGTTCAAGATAACATCAGCCACACCAAGGTCCTTCATCTCAAAGTTCTGAGACAGAAACGATTTGACCTCCTCAATGACTTTGAGGTTTGTTCCGAATATCAGTATGTCATCAACATACAAGCACAGTATAACTCCTTCGCCCCCACCATGGCGATAGTATACACATTTGCCAGCCTCATTAACAACGAAACCAACAGATGTCAGAGTTGTATTGAACTTATCATGCCATTGCTTAGGTGCTTGCTTTAGGCCATATAAAGATTTCAGGAACTTACACACCTTCCTTTCCTGACCATCTATCACAAAGCCATCTGGCTGTTGCATGTAGATTTCCTCATTTAGCTCTCCATTCAGAAAAGCCGTCTTAACATCCATTTGATGGACGAGAAGACCATGTGAGGCCGCCAACGAGAGTAATACTCGAATGGTGGTCAGTCTAGCCAGAGGTGAATAAGTATCGAAGAAATATTCCTCTTCTTTCTGGTCATAGCCCTTGGCCACAAGCCTGGCCTTGTACTTTTCAATCGTACCATCGGGCCTAAGATTTTTCTTGAACACCCACTTACATCCCAATGGTTTGCAACCATAGGGACGCTCAGTGATCTCCCATGTCCCGTTAGCCATGATGGAATCCATCTCGCTACGAACCGCATCCTTCCAGTAGTTAGCTTCTGGAGAGGCATACGCTTCTGAGATAGAAGTGGGAGTATCATCCATGAGGTACACCAAGAAATCATCACCAAAGGTCTTTGCAGTCCTTTGTCTCTTGCCCCTACCAAGGGTTTCCTCGTCATCCTCCTCAGGATTTTCATCATGTGTTTGTTCATAATATTCCATAGGAATGGCAGGCTCAGGAGTCTCCTCAGATTCCTGTCTAGTAGTGCTTTGCATATCTCTCATAGGAAAAATATCCTCAAAGAATGTAGCATCCTTAGACTCTATGATTGTACCAACCGTCTGGTCAGGTAACTCAGATTTCACTACTAGAAATCTATAGCCAACGTTGTTCTTAGCATAGCCCAAATTAACGCAGTCCACAGTCTTGGGTCCAAGCTTACGCTTTTTGGGGATCGACACGTTGACTTTCGCCAAACAGCCCCAAGTACACAAGTACGAGAGTGTTGTCCTTCTCTTTGCCCATCTCTCATAGGGAGTGATATCATTATCCTTTATCGGAACTTTATTCAGGACATGACATGCCGTCAATATAGCCTCCCCCCACCATGCCTTGGATAAACCCGACGTATCTAACATGGCATTAACCAGATCAGTTAGAGTACGGTTTTTCCGCTCGGCAACCCCGTTTGACTGGGGTGAATAGGGAGGCGTCCTCTCATGAATAATGCCATGTTCCGCACAGAAGGAATCAAACTCACTCGAGAAGTACTCTCCACCACGATCTGAACGGAATCGTTTAGTTTTCTTTTCAAGTTGATTCTCAACTTCTGCCTTATAGATTTTAAAGTAGTGTAGAGCCTCATCTTTAGTATTTAACAGATACACATAGCAATATCTAGTGGAATCATCTATCAATGTCATGAAGTATTTCTTTCCACCTTTAGTCAATACACCGTTCATCTCACAAAGATCAGAATGTATGAGTTCTAATGGTGCCAAGTGTCTCTCCTCCGCAGCCTTGTGAGGCTGGCGAGGTTGTTTAGCCTGCACACATGACAGGCACTTAGAACCTTTGGCTAAAGTGAAACTCGGGATTAAATCCAACTTAGCTAGCCGCGTCATAACACCGAAACTTATGTGACAAAGACGTGAATGCCAAACCTCAGATTCATTAACACTCGAATGAACATGGTTCACGACTTTATTACAGAAATCTATGAGGGAAAGGCGGAACATCCCTCCACTCTCATAAACTTTTCCAACAAATAGTCCATACTTAGTAACAACTAATTTATTAGACTCGAATACCAACTTAAACCCTTCTCTACATAAAAGGGAGCCACTAACGAGGTTCTTCTTGATGGCGGGGACATGCTGCACATTCTTCAAATCGACCGTGCCAATACCATGAACAGAAGCACTCGCGCCATTCCCCATCAATACGGACCCGTGGCCTGTGACCTGGTAAGAAGAGAACAATGAAATGTCAGCACACACATGAACACCTGCACCTGTATCCACCCACCAATCGGTAGGCTGAAACACTGAAAAAACAGTAAATAAATTACCGTACCCAGATGCACCATTCTCATTGTTGCCCACAATCATGTTGACAGACTTGGAGTCCTGTCCTGACTTCTTAAACTTGTTTGGGCACCTTTTGGCCCAATGTTCAGTCGAACCACAAGTAAAGCAGCCCTCATCCTTCTTGTTCTTCTTGAAGGTCTTCTTACCCTTCTTCTTGAAGTCGGTATTCTATTGGACACCGTTCTTTCCCTTGAACTTGTGGGAGTTGAGGTTCCTCTGGTTCACCATGTTGGCAACAGAAGACCCTTCGGCCCCTTTTCCGTGCGAGTCCTTTGCCCTCGAATTCTGCTCGACACTCAGATGGCCAATGACATCCTCCACAGAGAATTCACGCCTCTGATGTTTCAGAGTGGTCGCAAAGTTCCTCCAGGAATTGGGGAGCTTAGCGATTATGCAGCCCGCGACAAACTTGCCCGGTAACTCACACTTCAGAAGCTCAAGCTCCTTCACAATGCATATTATCTCATGA
The DNA here is from genome assembly GCF_018294505.1 of Triticum aestivum. NCBI lineage: Eukaryota > Viridiplantae > Streptophyta > Magnoliopsida > Poales > Poaceae > Triticum > Triticum aestivum. The sequence goes on from NC_057801.1 coordinate 789,836,290, forward strand.
GCCTGCTCCAGTACAGGACGGTTCTCAACCATCTTGTAGTCGTGGAACTGCTCTATAATATACATCTCGCTCCCTGCATCGGCGGCCCCGAACTTAGATTCGAGCGCCTCCCACAAATCCTTGGCGACATGCACATGTAAATATGCGTCGACCAGTTTATCTCCGATCACGCTAAGAACTGCTCCGAGAAACATAGTGGTCGCCTCCCTGAACGCCTTCTCCTGTTCAGGAGCAATCATTCCCGTGGACACACCGGTGACCCTGAACATGTTCATAGCCGTGAGCCATAAAGTGGTCTTTGTCTGCCAACGCTTAAAATACGTACCGGTAAACTTATCCGGTTTCAGTGCTGCGGCAAAGCCACTTGCCGAAAAATTCCTACACATAATAGGTTTTTGGATTGTTGAGTAAATAGGCAATTTCTCGATTAAATTAATCCACGAGTAAATCACTAGCATGGCATTGACTAATTTGATGACGTACTGACTTTGATCTAAACATGCACGTACTAAGAAAACAGTAGACAAATCTACACATACTGCTAGTACTGCTAATATTAGAATAATCAGGAGCGGGAGAAACGAGTTATACCCTCCAGTAGGCCATGCAGAGGCCGCGGCTTTGGTGGCAGCAGCGGCGTCCTCGGCGGCCTTCTTGTCGGCTTCAGCTTTCTCGGCGGCGGCACGGTCGGGGTCGGTGGACATGGTGATGATGAAGGCGACGCAGACGTAGAGGAAGTAGACGATCGGAAGCAAGCAGTCACGTAATCGCTGCCCAAAAACCTATTCGCCCCTCACCCCGTACAGGAACCAGAAGGGCGTGGTTTCGGAGACCTGCTCTCCCGTCGACCGTGTACACGGCGGACGGGATGGAGTCACCGGCAGCAGCAGCAGCAAAGGAAGAACGGTGGGCGTGCGCGTGAGCAGATGTGATCTGTTCGTGGCGGCTAGGGTTAGGGGACACCGCACACTTATATAGACGCAGCCGCGTGGAGAGACGTGGGCTTGACCCATGTCCGAGTCCGTGTCAGCCCACGATCCGACGTCTTTGATCGTGGCCCTGCTGTCAGAACCTCTCCGTTAGTGACTGGCAAAAATAAGCTCATAGGTGTGAGCTCGGCTCGGCTCATTCCTGCAACCCGCGGCGCGTCGTGACGAGGCGGGCGGCGGAGGAGGAGTGCGCGAGGGCCTCTTCTCTTCTCAAGCTCCAATAGCATGTAGAAGAGCCACCCTTATAAACCACTCCAACTTTCCTTTCACTAGCATGGTGGGACTAAACTTCCCACCACCTTGTCATGCCACCTACATGGGCCCTTAGAGATCAAATCTGAAATTGTCATATGGGCTCTAGGCCCATCTCACATTTCAACAATCCCCCACCAGATCTCAGGGGCCCACTTTGTCCTTTGTTCCAAACGCTGTTTTGATATACTAGTGTTTCAGTGAAGACCTGTTAAGGTTGAGCTTCACCTAGAGCAAGTAACTACACTCCTTCACAACTGAACAATGGACTATGCCTTGAATTGTCAGTTTGGCGTAAAGAAGTTTCACCACATGTCTTACTAGTACTGGGCTGCCGAAGGCTGACCCCTCGGGTGGAGCATATAAGTCACACTCCTGGCCTATTCATGAGCTTACTAGAGATCACCCCAATCTCATAGACTGTGACTGGCAGTCGGGCTCACATAGGTGTGTTCCTCCAAAGATCGCTCTGTAGGATAGCATCTTGCTTATACATATAAGCCTTGGAACACATTAAGACAGTAGTCATCCTTCCATACAGTTTCCTAGAGTATTGCATCTCCAAGGAAGTGGGTTAGTAAAGTTACTCTCCTCAGTTCACCACTGGCTTGCTTCCCAGGTCCTACTTCACGGGATCTCCGATCACATAGGTTGGGTTACCACCATGGCAACTCATGTGGGTCTCATACCCATCTCCCTCAATGCACTATCTATCACGACACGTGATAGCCCTTTCGTAAAGGGATCTGCCAGATTCTTAGCCGTATGGACATAGTCCAGCGCTATCACTCTGGAGTTTCTTAATTTTCTGACAGCTTTTAATCTCATTCTTATGTGTTTGTTGGACTTCATGTTGTCCTTTGAACTCTTCACCTTGGTGATGACAGTCTGATTGTCACAGTTCATAAGGATAGCCGGAACCGGTGTCAGGACCCCGACTCAATGCCACATCGATCTAGCATGTAACACCTCATATCACTTTGCGGCCTCACGCACGGTATTCCCACGGGTGTTGCCCTACCTTTGCCCGGGACCGTTTGCGTCTTTTGGCACACGTATATGATAGTGTCGCTAGCATCCATATGATAAGGAGCCCGGGCTGACATGGCTAGTCGTAAACCCAAAGTGGCACAAACTTACAGGAATAGGCATCCATGACCCAGCATCGAATGTGTCGGTCGTCAGCGAGTGAATCCAGGCTGTAGCACTGGGCTAGCAGGACTCCGGCGAACCGGGCTGTAGCGGGCTAACAGGACTCCGGTATTCATCGCATGACATTTTCCCAAGGGAACAGACACAGGAACGAAGAAGGACACATGCCCGCCAGCCTAAGTGTTCCGGAGCAGTAGCAAGCTCCCATGGCTCAGTGGAAACACTAGGAGACATTTCCCGGTAAGAGAGGCTACTAAGGATCAACAACTAGATAGTCAGATCCCACACATACCAAGCATTTCAATCATACACACAATATGCTCGATTGGTGCAAGTACAACAAGGCATCACAACATGACTCTACGACACAAGTAGGTATTCATTAGGCTCCGAGGAGCAGAATATTACAAACAGGGGTCTCATGACCCAACATACAGAGCATACAAATCAAAGCACAAGCGGAAGCTGTCATGTCTGAATACAGACATCTATAAATGAAAAAGGTTGAGAAGCCTGACTATCTACCAAATCCTGCCGAGGGCACAAGATCGTAGCTGAGGTAACAAGCTAAACGTCGAAGTCCACGCGGAACTACTAGTGAGACTGAAGTCTCTCTGCAAAAACACAAATTAAGCAACGTGAGTACAAATGTACCCAGCGAGACTTACATCAGATCTAACTACATATGCATCATTATCAACAAAGGGGATGGTGGAGTTTAACTGCAGCAAGCCAGCTTTGACTCGGTGGCTAACCTAAACTACGACTGCAAGCAACTCTTTTGAGGTGGCACACACGAGTCCACATATTCACCAACCAATACACCACTATGGAACCGCTCCCGTCTTCCTACGAGAACGCCATCCATAGCACTCACGCTTATCTTGCGTATTTTAGAGTATCCACTTTCACTTGTCTATGAACTGTACAGGCAACCCAGAAGTCCTTTTCCGCGGACACGGCTATTCGAATAGATGATGTTAATCCTGCAGGGGTGTACTTCTTCACACACGCTCTCACCACTTACCGCCGTTTACACGACATGTACTCGGCAACCTTCAAGCGGAAGCCCAACGTGGGTGTCGGCCACGGCCTACCTAAACACTCAAGTCTCTAGTCCAGGTTTATCGCCTATTCGGGTTCCATCCATGAGGAGATCCGGCTGGAGTTTCGCTCACAGCCCCAAACGATGTGTGTAGGGTTCCCGAGACACCAAACGGGCGCTCGGTACACCGGGCCACGGTGTATCTACCGCATCACAGCCCACCCCTCCGGTCAGCGCTGCCCACGGCCTCCAACACATATCCTACAAACACCAGAAACTAGTTGCAACTCCTGGACAGAGAACAAGAATGATTAAGAAGCCGAGAGGGTCCATTGGTTTCGGGCCCAATGCGTGGTAGTATCTGTTTCATGGATCACAAACACAGAACTCAGTTCCTGAGGACGGCTGCAATGAGACAACCCACCATGTACTCCTACATGGCCTCTCACCGCTACCTTTACCAAATCGTGTTCACACACTTAGCTCACACACAGTAGGACGTGTTTACACACCTCTGATTCATCCCCGATGAATCAGACCTGACTCAACTCTAAGCAGTAGCAGGCATGACAAATAAGCATGAATGAGTAGGCACAACAGGGCTCAAACAACTCCTACTCATGCTAGTGCGTTTCATCGATTTATTGTGGCAATGACAGGTCATGCAGATGATAAAGGGGTTCAGCTACCTCAGCAAGTAACAGATGAATCGTTGTTGTCCTAATGCAGTAAAAGAGAGCAGGAGCGAGAGAGTAGGATTGTATCGGAATGAACAAGGGGGGGTTTGCTTGCCTGGCACTTCTGAAGATAGCATTTAGTCTTCATCAGTGTCAACGATCACAACGTCGGTACAACGTCTATCGAGGGGAACAACACCGACAAACAGAAAAGAAACACGATCAATGCAATGCACAATATGATGCATGCTATGACATGGCAAAATGAGTGTGTTGGGCTAATGCAACTAGGAGCAAGTTAAATGAAGTTGGTTTGAACCCTAGGTTCAAATTCAAACTCCACATAAGCCATTTCAAATCCCATTTATTCAAATTGTTGTATACAGAAGATTTAAGTTGTTCAAACATGCATGAAATGGTACAGATGGATAGATTAGATTTTTCTGATCATTTTTCATATATATTTTATTTCATTCTGAGTTACGGTTGATTTTATATGATTTTTAGAAGTTTAGGGCATTTTCTAGATTTTCAGAATATTAATAATTCCAGTAATTCATTATTGCGTCAGCCTGACGTCAGTGTGACATCAGCAGGTCAATAGGTCACTGTCCAGTCAAACCTGACAGTGGGTCCTGCATGTCAGTGTAATTAGCTTAACTAAATAAATTAATATTAGATTAACTCCTAATCTAGGTTTGACCAGGGGCGGGGCCCACATGGTCAAATGGGTCAACCCCACCGGCGACATGACGCCGGCGAGGCCCGAGACGGCAGCGCGGTCCGGAAACGCAGCACGGGCCACGGTTCGGGGCGCGGATGGCACCGTTGGAACCCTGGGCCTCGTCCACGTTGGCTGGTGCTAGAGGGGTCGCCGGAGACGACCTAAATCGACGGCGGTGTCCGCTTCCGCGGCGACCGGAGTTCGGGCACCGACCGATTCGACGCTATGGTGCATTACGGGAGGAACTGGTGGTGGCTACGGGCTCCTGGCGATGTGCTGAGCACGATGACGCACTCGGAATCGATCCAACGTGTTTGTGGCCATGACGGCGACGTACGGTGGCGGCGGCGGGTGCGGCCGAGCTCGGTGTAGTTGCTGTGGTGCTCGAGAGCGAGAACGGAAAGGGGAGGAGCAAGAGGAGCTCACGGGGAGTCGGTTGGAGCAGACGGCGAGCTCGGGGAGGCGGCGACGGCGGCCAGTCGACGGCGGCGGTCCTCGGTGGCCAAGGAGGGGAACGGCGGAGCTAGCGGCATCCAGGGGCTTCCGGTGCCTTTCGTCTGGGTGAGGATGAAGAGGGAGGCGAGGCGGAGCTTCCTGGGGCGTCGGAGAGGAGAGGGGGTGGCGGTGGCCGTGGTGGAGCTCGTCGGCGGCGACGAATGCGTTCGGTCGCGCTCGGGGAAAGAATAGAGGGCGAGGAAGGGAGTAGAGAGTGAGGGAGAGGAGTGAGGGGGGCCCAGGGGGTGGCGTGGAGCTGCGGGAGACGTCCAGGGAGAGGAGGAGGCAGCCAGGCAGGGAGGAGGTGGCCGGCGTGTGGCCACGCGCGCCGGGCACGCGCCCCTGCCTACTGGCGCGAGGAGGAAGGCGACAGGGGGGGAAGCGGCGGTGGGCTGGGCCGTGCTGGGCTGGTTGGTGGCGCCAGGTAAGTGGCTGGAGGAGCTGGGCCGGGTAGGTTTCTCTCTCTCCTTTTTCTAATTATTTCAGTTTTCTATTATTCTGTAAATTTTAGGGCTTTACTAAAAATACTCAGACACTTCCAAAAATCATGAAACTAATCATGGATATTGTTTAGAATATATCCAACAGTACACATTTTAGTTTATGATTATTTGAGCATTTCAAATATTTTATAGTATTCAAATGCCCAAATGAAAATACCATATGATTTAATTCAGAGCCCAAATATGTCATGGAAAAATGTGCATCACCTCTGGCTACTGTTTACAGTATTTACCATAATTGATGAACATTTTTGAAATCCATTTGGACTTACTAAAAAATATTTTAGGTAAATCTAGTGAATTCCTTTAATGCTAGGGTTTAGGCAATCCCCATTTGAAGTTTCTTTTTAATTTAGACATGATGCATGGATGCTTATGCAGATTCAGGCAAGGGCTTAGCTAGGGCTGTGACAACTCACCCCCACTAAACAAAAATCTCGTCCCGAGATTCAAGCGTAGGGTAAGACGAAGGGAAAACACCAACTAACATAATCTTCACGATCCAGGGTGCACTCCATAAGAGTGTTGATTCAAACACCATCTTTGACTCAAAGTCTTCCTCTGAGAACTCCAACTAACATGACAACGAGAGGAAAGGAAAGACCCTAAAAGAATTGTTCTTCTCGAAGGTCGAACAACTCAGGATTAACCCACGGAATGAGACATAGCAACATCTCTCGAGCTGAGAGACGAAGCACACATCCATAGGAATGGAGTGAAGCAGATGACGATGGTTCACTAGATAGACAACAATTTCACACCTAAGAGGGTGGGGAATGGTTGTCCATGTAGCGAGGAGTTGGGTTGCCATGATACCACACCGAGACACCTTAGGGACCGTGACTCGTAGATATATCCCCTTAAGTGGGAAAAAGAATTACCTTTGATTCAAAGATCATTGAAACTCTTTAAACCAGCCTAAGGCAATTCTCGAGCGATCGTTTGGAGGGGGTCGGTAGAATGGCATACTCGGACTTGGATGATGTGGATTACCTTGTTGAAAACAACACAAGGGTGTTTTTAGTAGCTGGGGAGAAGCTCAACAGTAGAGAGTGAGTCAACTGTTTGAAAAGTTATAGCATAACCGAGGAAGCTGAGAGCAAACCCAGTTAGTGCGATAATAACAACTAGCGCTTGTGCGTGCTCTCAAGAACTTGAGCATTTCCATATTCATCAAGGTTTTACCAACATCCGTGTCAAGGATCCTGGCAACACAACTTGCTACCATGATGAATGATGATGGATGATGCAGATGCAAAGGAAGATAACACTTTCTCAGATTTCATCTTAGCGAGGCCAAGGGGCAAATCTGGACGATCGGCCGAGAGACATGTAGCACTCCGCTTCTAATGTTCTCCTTGATGTACTAGCGTATCCCATTCCTTGAAATGGTCTGGTATCTAGAACATCAAGTAAAAAGGTCGGACTTCGGGAGCACAAAAATCCATAAGGAACAACTAGGGAGTAAATCCTACGAAGTCCTTATGGGGAGGTGGCCAACTTCTTCAATCAAGATACTACAATAGTAGGTCTTCCGGCGGGGTGTGTTGGCCACGACATCCACTTTATCGGTTTCCGACCGATATTATAGTTCTTGGGAAATGTTCCAAACCATCATATCTGCCTAAGATTCAGATCTGGTTGGTGTCAGGATATTCCAGACTCATCGAGTCTAGGAAGAAAAATGAAAGTTTGCAACACAAATCGACGACATGACGTTGCGAGATTCTCGGGGAATGAACTACGATAGTAAGCTCCAAAACATGAGCTGGTTCTGCTACAAACATGTGAACACGTTGTCCCAGACAAGCATGACCACAAAGTAGTCTTATAATAAAACACTACCGGGTTCAGGTGGGGAAACCATCAACAAGGATATCGAAGTCCTTGCATAAGGCATGCTCTTAAGAAGGAACTTCTTCTCCTTGAACAAATCAATCGGTGGCTTGGTGTGCTCGGGACACCTATGGAATGAAGGTTGCAAGTCTCCAGACCACAGAATACTTCGCACGTATGCATGACTGACTTGGGATGATTCCAGAGGAAGCAAAACTAATTTTCTCAAATCCACGGAGGCAACTTGCATCAAATGCACATGAACTGGAGGAAGTCACTTCTTACATCCGAACATATGCTTCATGAACTAGCATGAAGAAATGCTTTCAAAAGTTTCCAACACTAGCTTAATGTTCAACAAAATCATGGAGGAGATAAAATGTTGCTGATGGGCTCAACAACAACTCATCAGAATTTCCATATCACTGGAATTCCGCCATTATGTGAACAAGGTGATAGTATTGGTCAGACCAAAGAATATAATGGTGTATGCTCGAGGAAAAACCACGAGTAAGACAACATTACAAACATCGTTGGTTCTGACTTGATTTGAGGATAGCCCACACCCAAATCAAAGGTTGGACAAGATGATAGGTCCATTAACTGATCACGAGGGTCAGTCGATGAAATATCAACTTTCTTCAACACACACATACAAAGGATATCCCTTTGAAATGAACTAAGTTAGGTAAGCTTTTATCTTCCAACTCTCTAAGTTGTTGTTTGGCTTAACAAACTAGCTCAGGGTATCCAACACAGATTCTTGGAGAAAAAGTGGTTTATTGGAAAACCAACTTGATCACGAGCTCAACATAACGGTCAGGGGACAACCTGGTGATAATTCCGAGAAGGAATTCGGAAAATCACGAACCACCGATATGTTACTAAGATCGAGAACAATCTTGCTTTTCAGGGCAAGACGATATGATCAAATGAGCGAGGACTTGACAAAATCCTAACTCATCAATCGAAATGTGCACCAGGAAGATGGACAAGGTAGCACGATCAATCTTACAATGATGATTCAAGAACCAACACGTTAAGAATGAGGTTATTGTTCATTTAACTACCAAGCAACGGAGTTGCTAGCAGTATTGATTTCACACACCACAATTCACTTGTCGGCATTCCGGTTACAATAACACATGAACCGAGGAATGAACAATGATGGCAAGAAGTATCACTGTACCAAGAGTTCATAGGATGGTGTGCAATTCCTATAACAATCCCGATATAAAAGATGGTAATACTCCAAGGTAGAGCAGAACAAAAGCTAGATTAGCAATTTGATCTGCGGAGCACAACTTCTTTGACCCGATCCTGGATATGGATGAGGTACTGGAGTTTGTTTCTCCTAGTCATTCCAGAATAGAATGGCTCGACGGACCACAAGAATAATAAGCATCGATAACACGAATGCACAATTACTCTTGACTATCAACGGATAGATGAAGACTGGAATACAACTAAAGAGGGACAACTCAATGGAACATACAATTTTCTGAGTTGTGGATGCATAGATTAGTATGTCGAACCAAGTTCAATATGTTTCTTCCGGATAACCCATGCAGAGAGGTAGGACTGGCAGAGTCACGATTTATGAATGGAGAACTCCTCAAGAGTACTCTGATTGTGATCTTTTGGCTCAAATAACTTCTGCCTGAATGGTTCATGGTATTTGGAAGAAGGAAATACCACGGACCTCGAGGACTATCGCAAGGTTACCATTAACCTAAAGGAACTAGCAAACACTATCAACATGAAGTAAGTAGAGTGAATCTCGGGTTCAGAACCCAGAAATAGAATGCCTACTAACTAAATGGCATCACGGGATGCTTTCGATAATGACGGCCAGAATCATCGCACTGGGACACAAATCATGGCTAGATTACTAGATGATCCCCTAGGACGCCTAGGGTCATAATAATAATTCCAACATATATGTCGAGGCAATAAATTACCTCAACGCACGGGTTAGTGTCCTGATTTTGACCATAAAGGACATCGGGAACGGAAAGAAAGGATTTGCAAATGCATCAGACTATTTAGAAACCTGGGATGACTCGGACAGCATAACGGCTATAAATGCTCAAAAAGATTTGAGACATGCTACAAAAATGGTGGCATAGCCACTCAGAAGCACAATACCAAGGTTTCAAGATCAACGGTTAACATACAGAAGCCGTAGGAACTGAACTCAAGCTTAAATCCAACAATCTTATAAGTCTACGGATTAGTAACACGTGATCCTGATAGAAAGATGAGAAGGCCTAGTTCTTAAACCCCGTAGAAGAGAAGAGGATGACTCAGATCAGAGGGCCATGAGGTATAAGGAGTAAAAAGAGCCTTACGTTCCATCCCACAATCAATTCCCTTACATAACTAAAGCATTTCTAGACACAACTTCGACCAGTTTGGCTTGGTAATCCTACAGGCAATCAAGCTCTGATACCAACGCTGTCAGGACCCCGACTCAATGCCACATCGATCTAGCATGTAACACCTCATATCACTTTGCGGCCTCACGCACGGTATTCCCACGGGTGTCGCCCTACCTTTGCCCGGGACCGTTTGCGTCTTTTGGCACACGTATATGATAGTGTCGCTAGCAATCATATGATAAGGAGCCCGGGCTGACATGGCTAGTCGTAAACCCAAAGTGGCACAAACTTACAGGAACAGGCATCCATGACCCAGCATTGAACGTGTCGGTCATCAGCGAGTGAATACAGGCTGTAGCACTGGGCTAGCAGGACTCCGGTGAACCGGGCTGTAGCGGGCTAACAGGACTCCGGTATTCATCGCGTGACATTTTCCCGAGGGAACAGACACAGGAACGAAGAAGGACACATGCCGGCCAGCCTAAGTGTTCCGGAGCAGTAGCAAGCTACCATGGCTCAGTGGAAACACTAGGAGACATTTCCCGGTAAGAGAGGCTACTAAGGATCAACAACTAGATAGTCAGATCCCACATATACCAAGCATTTCAATCATACACACAATATGCTCGATAGGTGCAAATACAACAAGGCATCACAACATGACTCTACGACACAAGTAGGTATTCATTAGGCTCCGAGGAGCGGGATATTACAAACAGGGGTCTCATGACCCAACATTCAGAGCATACAAATCAAAGCACAAGCGGAAGCTATCATGTCTGAGTACAGACATCTATAAATGAAAAAGGTTGAGAAGCCTGACTATCTACCAAATCCTGCCGAGGGCACAAGATCGTAGCTGAGGTAACAAGCTAAATGTCGAAGTCCACGCGGAACTACTAGTGAGACTGAAGTCTCTCTGCAAAAACATAAATTAAGCAACGTGAGTACAAATTTACCCAGCGAGACTTACATCAGATCTAACTACATATGCATCATTATCAACAAAGGGGATGGTGGAGTTTAACTGCAGCAAGCCAGCTTTGACTCGGTGGCTAACCTAAACTACGACTGCAAGCAACTCTTTTGAGGTGGCGCACACGAGTCCACATATTCACCAACCAATACACCACTATGGAACCGCTCCCGTCTTCCTACGAGAACGCCATCCATAGCACTCACGCTTATCTTGCGTATTTTAGAGTATCCACTTTCACTTGTCTATGAACTGTACAGGCAACCCAGAAGTCCTTTTCCGCGGACACGGCTATTCGAATAGATGATGTTAACCCTGCAGGGGTGTACTTCTTCACACACGCTCTCACCACTTACCGCCGTTTACATGACATGTACTCGGCAAACTTCAAGCGGAAGCCCAACGTGGGTGTCGGCCACGGCCTACCTAAACACTCAAGTCTCTAGTCCAGGTTTATCGCCTATTCGGGTTCCATCCATGAGGAGATCCGGCCGGAGTTTCGCTCACAGCCCCAAACGATGTGTGCAGGGTTCCCGAGACACCAAACGGGCGCTCGGTACACCGGGCCACGGTGTATCTACCGCATCACAGCCCACCCCTCCGGTCAGCGCTGCCCACGGCCTCCAACACATATCCTACAAACACCAGAAACTAGTTGCAACTCCTGGACAGAGAACAAGAATGATTAAGAAGCCGAGAGGGTCCATTGGTTTCGGGCCCAATGCGTGGTAGTATCTGTTTCATGGATCACAAACACAGAACTCAGTTCCTGAGGACGGCTTCAATGAGACAACCCACCATGTACTCCTACATGGCCTCTCACCGCTACCTTTACCAAATCGTGTTCACACACTTAGCTCACACACAGTAGGACGTGTTTACACACCTCTGATTCATCCCCGATGAATCATACCTGACTCAACTCTAAGCAGTAGCAGGCATGACAAACAAGCATGAATGAGTAGGCACAACAGGGCTCAAACAACTCCTACTCATGCTAGTGGGTTTCATCTATTTACTGTGGCAATGACAGGTCATGCAGAGGATAAAGGGGTCCTAATGCAGTAAAAGAGAGCAGGAGCGAGAGAGTAGGA
>NC_057801.1:789848647-789986640 GCF_018294505.1 Triticum aestivum
GGGTTGCTTGCCTAGCACTTCTGAAGATAGCATTTAGTCTTCATCAGTGTCAACGATCGCAACGTCGGTACAACGTCTATCGAGGGGAACAACACCGACAAACAGAAAAGAAACACGATCAATGCAATGCACAATATGATGCATGCTATGACATGGCAAAATGAGTGTGTTGGGCTAATGCAAGTAGGAGCAAGTTAAATGAAGTTGGTTTGAACCCTAGGTTCAAATTCAAACTCCACATAAGGCATTTCAAATGCCATTTATTCAGATTGTTGTATACAGAAGATTTAAGTTGTTCAAACATGCATGAAATGGTACAGATGGATAGATTGGATTTTTCTAATCATTTTTCATATATAATTTATTTCATTCTGAGTTACGGTTGATTTTATATGATTTTTAGAAGTTTAGGGCATTTTCTGGATTTTCAGAATATTAATAATTCCAGTAATTCATTATTGCGTCAGCCTGACGTCAGTGTGACATAGCAGGTCAATAGGTCACTGTCCAGTCAAACCTTACAGTGGGTCCCGCATGTCAGTGTAATTAGCTTAACTAAATAAATTAATATTAGATTAACTCCTAATCTAGGTTTGACCAGGGGCGGGGCCCACATGGTCAAATGGGTCAACCCCACCGGCGACATGACGCCGGCGAGGCCCGAGACGGCGGCGCGGTCCGGAAACGCAGCACGGGCCACGGTTCGGGGCGCGGATGGCACCGTTGGAACCCTGGGCCTCGTCTGCGTTGGCTGGTGCTAGAGGGGTCGCCGGAGACGACCTAAATCGACGGCGGTGTCCGCTTCCGTGGCGGCCGGAGTTCGGGCACCGACCGATTCGATGCTATGGTGCATTACGGGAGGAACTGGTTGTGGCTACAGGCTCCTGGCGATGTGCTGAGCACGGTGACGCACTCGGAATTGATCCAACGTGTCTGTGGCCACGACGGCGATGTGCGGTGGCGGCGGCGGGTGCGGCCGAGCTCGGTGCAGTTGCTGTGGTGCTCGAGAGCGAGAACGGGAAGGGGGAGGAGGAAGAGGAGCTCACGGGGAGTCGGTTGGAGCAGACGGCGAGCTCGGGGAGGCGGCGACGGCGGCAAATCGACGGCGGTGGTCCTCGGTGGCCGAAGAGGGGAACAGCGGAGATAGCGGCATCCAGGGGCTTCCGGTGCCTTTCGTCTGGGTGAGGATGAAGAGGGAGGCGAGGCGGAGCTTCCTGGGGCGTCAGAGAGGAGAGGGGGTGGCGGTGGCCGTGGTGGAGCTCGTCGGCGGCGACGAATGCGTTCGGTCGCGCTCGGGGAAAGAATAGAGGGCGAGGAAGGGAGTAGAGAGTGAGGGAGAGGAGTGAGGGGGCCCCAGGGGGTGGCGTGGAGCTGCGGGAGATGTCCAGGGAGAGGAGGAGGCAGCCAGGCAGGGAGGAGGTGGCCGGCGTGTGGCCACGCGCGCCGGGCACGCGCCCCTGCCTACTGGCGCGAGGAGGAAGGCGACATGGGGGGAAGCGGCGGTGGGCTGGGCCGTGCTGGGCTGGTTGGTCGCGCCAGGTAAGTGGCTGGAGGAGCTGGGCCGGGTAGGTTTCTCTCTCTCCTTTTTCTAATTATTTCAGTTTTCTATTATTCTATAAATTTTAGGGCTTTATTAAAAATACTCAGACACTTTCAAAAATCATGAAACTAATCATGGCTACTGTTTAGAATATATCCAACAGTAAACATTTTAGTTTATGATTATTTGAGCATTTCAAATATTTTATAGTATTCAAATGCCCAAATGAAAATACCATATGATTTAATTCAGAGCCCAAATATGTCATGGAAAAATGTGCTTCACCTCTGGCTTCTGTTTACAGTATTTACCATAATTGATGAACATTTTTGAAAGCCATTTGGACTTACTGAAAAATATTTTAGGTAAATCTAGTGAATTCCTTTAATGCTAGGGTTTAGGCAATCCCCATTTCAAGTTTCATTTTAATTTAGACATGATGCAGAGTCAGGCAAGGGCTTAGCTAGGGCTGTGATAACCGGTTTATCAACAAGTGGCAAGTCCATCAAAAGATCTCGAAGCCATCCTGCTTCAACACCAGAAGTGTCTAATGCTGTTAAGTCTGCTTCCATTGTCGATCTCGTTAAGATCGTGTGCTTGCAAGACTTCCAGGAAACAGCGCCACCTCCAAGAGTAAAAATATACCCAGTTGTGGCCTTCATCTCGTCAGCATCAGAGATCCAATTTGCATCACTATACCCTTCAAGTACCGACGGGTCTCCGGTATAGTGAAGTCCATAGTTCATAGTACCTTTCAGATAGCGCATAACTCTTTCAACAGCATGCCAATGTACATCACCCGGTTTGGAAACAAACCGGCTCAGTTTGCTCACAGCAAACGCGATGTCAGGCCTCGTTGCGCTCGCTAGGTACATCAGTGAACCAATGATTTGAGAGTATCTCAATTGATCTTTAGCCATGCCTTTGGACTTTCGAATCAACACGCTAGGATCATATGGTGTTTGAGATGGTGTGCAGTCCGAATATCCAAAACGACTCAACACCTTCTCAACATAATGGGATTGCAGAAGTGTGATCCCACCCTCATTATCTCTCAGTAGCTGGATGTTCAAGATAACATCAGCCACACCAAGGTCCTTCATCTCAAAGTTCTGAGACAGAAACGATTTGACCTCCTCAATGACTTTGAGGTTTGTTCCAAATATCAGTATGTCATCAACATACAAGCACAGTATAACTCCTTCGCCCCCACCATGGCGATAGTATACACATTTGTCAGCCTCATTAACAACGAAACCAACAGATGTCAGAGTTGTATTGAACTTATCATGCCATTGCTAGGTGCTTGCTTTAGGCCATATAAAGATTTCAGCAACTTACACACCTTCCTTTCCTGACCATCTATCACAAAGCCATCTGGCTGTTGCATGTAGATTTCCTCATTTAGCTCTCCATTCAGAAAAGCCGTCTTAACATCCATTTGATGGACGAGAAGACCATGAGAGGCCGCCAACGAGAGTAATACTCGAATGGTGGTCAGTCTAGCCATAGGTGAATAAGTATCGAAGAAATCTTCCTCTTCTTTCTGGTCATAGCCCTTGGCCACAAGCCTGGCCTTGTACTTTTCAATCGTACCATCGGGCCTAAGCTTTTTCTTGAACACCCACTTACATCCCAATGGTTTGCAACCATAGGGACGCTCAGTGATCTCCCATGTCCCGTTAGCCATGATGGAATCCATCTCGCTACGAATCGCATCCTTCCAGTAGTCAGCTTCTGGAGAGGCATACGCTTCTGAGATAGAAGTGGGAGTATCATCCACAAGGTACACGAAGAAATCATCACCAAAGGTCTTTGCAGTCCTTTGTCTCTTGCCCCTACCAAGGGTTTCCTCGTCATCCTCCTCAGGATTTTCATCATGTGTTCGTTCATAATATTCCATCGGAATGGCAGGCTCAGGAGTCTCCTCAGATTCCTGTCTAGTAGTGCTTTGCATATCTCTCATAGGAAAAATATCCTCAAAGAATGTAGCATCCTTAGACTCTATGATTGTACCGACCTTCTGGTCAGGTAACTCAGATTTCACTACTAGAAATCTATAGCCAACACTGTTCTTAGCATAGCCCAAATTAACGCAGTCCACAGTCTTGGGTCCAAGCTTACGCTTTTTGGGGATCGGCACGTTGACTTTCGCCAAACAGCCCCAAGTACGCAAGTACGAGAGTGTTGTCCTTCTCTTTGCCCATCTCTCATAGGGAGTGATATCATTATCCTTTATCGGAACTTTATTCAGGACATGACATGCCGTCAATATAGCCTCCCCCCACCATGCCTTGGATAAACCCGACGTATCTAACATGGCGTTAACCAGATCAGTTAGAGTACGGTTTTTCTGCTCGGCAACCCTGTTTGACTGGGGTGAATAGGGAGGCATCCTCTCATGAATAATGCCGTGTTCCGCACAAAAGGAATCAAACTCACTCGAGAAGTACTCTCCACCACGATCTGAATGGAATCGTTTAATTTTATTTTCAAGTTGATTCTCAACTTCTGCCTTATAGATTTTAAAGTAGTGTAGAGCCTCATCTTTAGTATTTAACAGATACACATAGCAATATCTAGTGGAATCATCTATCAATGTCATGAAGTATTTCTTTCCACCTTTAGTAATTACACCGTTCATCTCACAAAGATCAGAATGTATGAGTTCTAATGGTGCCAAGTGTCTCTCCTCCGCAGCCTTGTGAGGCTGGTGAGGTTGTTTAGCTTGCACACATGACAGACACTTAGAACCTTTGGCTAAAGTGAAACTCGGGATTAAATCCAACTTAGCTAGCCGCGTCATAACACCGAAACTTATGTGACAAAGACGTGAATGCCAAACCTCAGATTCATTAACACTCGAATGAACATGGTTCACGACTTTATTACAGAAATCTGTGAGGGAAAGGCGGAACATCCCTTCGCTCTCATAACCTTTTCCAATAATAGTCCATACTTAGTAACAACTAATTTATTAGACTCGAATACCAACTTAAACCCTTATCTACATAGAAGGGAGCCACTAACGAGATTCTTCTTGATGGCGGGGACATGCTGCACGTTCTTCAGCTGCATGATCCTTCCCGAAGTAAACTTCAGAACGACCGTGCCAACACCATGAACAGAAGCACTCGCGCCATTCCCCATCAATACGGACCCGTGGCCTGTGACCTGGTAAGAAGAGAACAATGAAATGTCAGCACACACATGAACACCTGCACCTGTATCCACCCACCAATCGGTAGGCTGAAACACTGAAAAAACAGTAAATAAATTACCGTACCCAGATGCACCATTCTCATTGTTGCCCACAATCATGTTGACAGACTTGGAGTCCTGTCCTGACTTCTTAAACTTGTTTGGGCACCTGTTGGCCCAATGTTCAGTCGAACCACAAGTAAAGCAGCCCTCATCCTTCTTGTTCTTCTTGAAGGTCTTCTTACCCTTCTTCTTGAAGTCGGTATTCTGTTGGACACCGTTCTTTCCCTTGAACTTTTGGGAGTTGAGGTTCCTCTGGTTCACCATGTTGGCAACAAAAGTCCCTTCGGCCCCTTTTCCGTGCGAGTCCTTTGCCCTCGAATTCTGCTCGACACTTAGATGGCCAATGACATCCTCCACAGAGAATTCACGCCTCTGATGTTTCAGAGTGGTGGAAAAGTTCCTCCAGGAATTGGGGAGCTTAGCGATTATGCAGCCTACGACAAACTTGCCCGGTAACTCGCACTTCAGAAGCTCAAGCTCCTTCACAATGCATATTATCTCATGAGCCTGCTCCAGTACAGGACGGTTCTCAACCATCTTGTAGTCGTGGAAATGCTCTATAATATACATCTCGCTCCCTGCATCGGCGGCCCCGAACTTAGATTCGAGCGCCTCCCACAAGTCCTTGGCGACATGCACATGTAAATATGCGTCGACCAGTTTATCTCCGATCACGCTAAGAACAGCTCCGAGAAACACAGTGGTTGCCTCCCTGAACGCCTTCTCCTGTTCAGGAGCAATCGTTCCCGCGGACACACCGGTGACCCAGAACACGTTCATAGCCGTGAGCCGTAAAGTGGTCTTTGTCTGCCAACGCTTAAAATACGTACCGGTAAACTTATTCGGTTTCAGTGCTGCGGCAAAGCCACTTGCCGAAAAATTCCTACACATAATAGGTTTTTGGATTGTTGAGTAAATAGGCAATTTCTCGATTAAATTAATCCACGAGTAAATCACTAGCATGGCATTGACTAAGTTGATGACGTGCTGCCTTTGATCTAAACATGCACGTACTAAGCAAACAGTAGACAAATCTACACATATTGCTAGTACTGCTAATATGAGAATAATCAGGAGCGGGATAAACGAGTTATACCCTCCAGTAGGCCATGCAGAGGCCGCGGCTTTGGTGGTAGCAGCGGCATCCTCGGCAGCCTTCTTGTCGGCTTCAGCTTTCTCGGCGGCGGCACGGTCGGGGTCGGTGGACATGGTGATGATGAAGGCGACGCAGACGTAGAGGAAGTAGACGATCGGAAGCGAGCAGTCGCGTAATCGCTGCCCAAAAACCTATTCGCCCCTCACCCCGTATAGGAACCAGAAGGGCGTGCTCTTCCGTCGACCGTGTACGCGGCGGACGGGATGGAGTCACCGGCGGCAGCAGCAGCAAAGGAACGACGGTGGGCGTGCGCGTGAGCAGATGTGATCTGTTCATGGCGGCTAGGGTTAGGGGACACCGCACACTTATATAGACGCAGCCGCGTGGAGAGACGTGGGCTTGACCCACGTCCGAGTCCGTGTCAGCCCATGATCCGACGTCTCTGATCGTGGCCCTGCTGTCAGAACCTCTCCGTTAGTGACTGGCAAAAATAAGCGCATAGGTGTGAGCTCGGCTCGGCTCATTCCCGCAACCCGCAGCGCAGTGCGGCGCGTCGTGACGAGGCGAGGCGTGGCGAGGCGGGCGGCGGAGGAGGAGCGCGTGAGGGCCTCTTCTCTTCTCAAGCTCCAATAGCATGTAGAAGAGCCACCCTTATAAACCACTCCAACTTTCCTTTCACTAGCATGGTGGGACTAAACTTCCCACCACCTTGTCATGCCACCTACATGGGCCCTTAGAGATCAAATCTGAAATTGTCATATGGGCTCTAGGCCCATCTCACATTTCAACAATCCCCCACCAGATCTCAGGGGCCCACTTTGTCCTTTGTTCCAAACGCTGTTTTGATATACTAGTGTTTCAGTGAAGAACTGTTAAGGTTGAGCTTCACCTAGAGCAAGTAACTACACTCCTTCACAACTGAACAATGGACTATGCCTTGAATTGTCAGTTTGGCGTAAAGAAGTTTCACCACACGTCTTACTAGTACTGGGCTGCCGAAGGCTGACCCCTCGGGTGGAGCATATAAGTCACACTCCTGGCCTATTCATGAGCTCACTAGAGATCACCCCAATCTCATAGACTGTGACTGGCATTCGGGCTCACATAGGTGTGTTCCTCCAAAGATCGCTCTGTAGGATAGCATCTTGCTTATACATATAAGCCTTGGAACACATTAAGACAGTAGTCATCCATCCATACAGTTTCCGAGAGTATTGCATCTCCAACAGAGTGGGTTAGTAAAGTTACTCTCCTCAGTTCACCACTGGCTTGTTTCCCAGGTCCTACTTCACGGGATCTCCGATCACATAGGTTGGGTTACCACCATGGCAACTCATGTGGGTCTCATACCCATCTCCCTTGATGCACTATCTATCACGACACGTGATAGCCCTTTCATAAAGGGATCTGCCAGATTCTTAGCCGTATGGACATAGTCCAGCGCTATCACTCCGGAGTTTCTTAATTTTCTGACAGCTTTTAATCTCATTCTTATGTGTTTGTTGGACTTCATGTTGTCCTTTGAACTCTTCACCTTGGTGATGACAGTCTGATTGTCACAGTTCATAAGGATAGCCGGAACCGGTTTATCAACCAGTGGCAAGTCCATCAAAAGATCTCGAAGCCATCCTGCTTCAACACCAGAAGTGTCTAATGCTGTGAATTCTGCTTCCATTGTCGATCTCGTTAAGATCGTTTGCTTGCAAGACTTCTAGGAAACAGCGCCACCTCCAAGAGTAAACATATACCCAGTTGTGGCCTTCATCTCATCAGCATCAGAGATCCAATTCGCATCACTATACCCTTCAAGTACCGACGGGTCTCCGGTATAGTGAAGTCCATAGTTCATAGTACCTTTCAGATAGCGCATAACTCTTTCAACAGCATGCCAATGTACATCACCCGGTTTGGAAACAAACCGGCTCAGTTTGCTCACAGCAAACGCGATGTCAGGCCTTGTTGCGCTCGCTAGGTACATCAGTGAACCAATGATTTGAGAGTATCTCAATTGATCTTTAGCCATGCCTTTGGACTTCCGAATCAACACGCTAGGATCATATGGTGTTTGAGATGGTGTGCAGTCCGAATATCCAAAACGACTCAACACCTTCTCAACATAATGGGATTGCAGAAGTGTGATCCCACCCTCATTATCTCTCAGTAGCTTGATGTTCAAGATAACATCAGCCACACCAAGGTCCTTCATCTCAAAGTTCTGAGACAGAAACGATTTGACCTCCTCAATGACTTTGAGGTTTGTTCCGAATATCAGTATGTCATCAACATACAAGCACAGTATAACTCCTTCGCCCCCACCATGGCGATAGTATACACATTTGTCAACCTCATTAACAACGAAACCAACAGATGTCAGAGTTGTATTGAACTTATCATGCCATTGCTTAGGTGCTTGCTTTAGGCCATATAAAGATTTCAGCAACTTACACACCTTCCTTTCCTGACCATCTATCACAAAGCCATCTGGCTGTTGCATGTAGATTTCCTCATTTAGCTCTCCATTCAGAAAAGCCGTCTTAACATCCATTTGATGGACAAGAAGACCATGTGAGGCCGCTAATGAGAGTAATACTCGAATGGTGGTCAGTCTAGCCACAGGTGAATAAGTATCGAAGAAATCTTCCTCTTCTTTCTGGTCATAGCCCTTGGCCACAAGCCTGGCCTTGTACTTTTCAATCGTACCATCGGGCCTAAGCTTTTTCTTGAACACCCACTTACATCCCAATGGTTTGCAACCATAGGGACGCTCAGTGATCTCCCATGTCCCGTTAGCCATGATGGAATCCATCTCGCTACGAATCGCATCCTTCCAGTAGTCAGCTTCTGGAGAGGCATACGCTTCGGAGATAGAAGTGGGAGTATCATCCACGAGGTACACGAAGAAATCATCACCAAAGGTCTTTGCAGTCCTTTGTCTCTTGCCTCTACCAAGGGTTTCCTCGTCATCCTCCTCAGGATTTTCATCATGTGTTCGTTCATAATATTCCATAGGAATGGCAGGCTCAGGAGTCTACTCAAATTCCTGTCTAGTAGTGCTTTGCATATCTCTCATAGGAAAAATATCCTCAAAGAATGTAGCATCCTTAGACTCTATGATTGTACCGACCTTCTGGTCAGGTAACTCAGATTTCACTACTAGAAATCTATAGCCAACACTGTTCTTAGCATAGCCCAAATTAACACAGTCCACAGTCTTGGGTCCAAGCTTACGCTTTTTGGGGATCGGCACGTTGACTTTCACCAAACAGCCCCAAGTACGCAAGTACGAGAGTGTTGTCCTTCTCTTTGCCCATCTCTCATAGGGAGTGATATCATTATCCTTTATCGGAACTTTATTCAGGACATGACATGCCGTCAATATAGCCTCCCCCACCATGCCTTGGATAAACCCGACGTATCTAACATGGCGTTAACCAGATCAGTTAGAGTAAGGTTTTTCCGCTCGGCAACCCCGTTTGACTGGGGTGAATAGGGAGGCGTCCTCTCATGAATAATGCCGTGTTCCGCACAAAAGGAATCAAACTCACTCGAGAAGTACTCTCCACCACGATCTGAACGGAATCGTTTAATTTTCTTTTCAAGTTGATTCTCAACTTCTGCCTTATAGATTTTAAAGTAGTGTAGAGCCTCATCTTTAGTATTTAACAGATACACATAGCAATATCTAGTTGAATCATCTATCAATGTCATGAAGTATTTCTTTCCACCTTTAGTCAATACACCGTTCATCTCACAAAGATCAGAATGTATGAGTTCTAATGGTGCCAAGTGTCTCTCCTCTGCAGCCTTGTGAGGCTGGCGAGGTTGTTTAGCTTGCACACATGACAGACACTTAGAACCTTTGGCTAAAGTGAAACTCGGGATTAAATCCAACTTAGCTAGCCGCGTCATAACACCGAAACTTATGTGACAAAGACGTGAATGCCAAACCTCAGATTCATTAACACTCGAATGAACATGGTTCACGACTTTATTACAGAAATCTGTGAGGGAAAGGCGGAACATCCCTCCGCTCTCATAACCTTTTCCAACAATAGTCCATACTTAGTAACAACTAATTTATTAGACTCGAATACCAACTTAAACCCTTATCTACATAGAAGGGAGCCACTAACGAGGTTCTTCTTGATGGCGGGGACATGCTGCACGTTCTTCAGCTGCACGATCCTTCCCGAAGTAAACTTCAGATCGACCATGCCAACACCATGAACAGAAGCACTCGCGCCATTCCCCATCAATACGGACCCGTGGCCTGTGACCTGGTAAGAAGAGAACAATGAAATGTCCGCACACACATGAACACCTGCACCTGTATCCACCCACCAATCGGTAGGCTGAGCAGATGTGATCTGTTCGTGGCGGCCGTTAGTGACTGGCAAAAATAAGTGCATAGGTGTGAGCGCCGCGCCGTGCCGCGCCGCGGCACGGCGGGCGGCGGAGGAGGAGCGTGCGAGGGCCTCTTCTCATCTCAAGCTCCAATAGCATGTAGAAGAGCCACCCTTATAAACCACTCCAACTTTCCTTCCACTAGCATGGTGGGACTAAACTTCCCACCACCTTGTCATGCCACCTACATGGGCCCTTAGAGATCAAATCTGAAATTGTCATATGGGCTCCAGGCCCATCTCACATTTCAACATCCTCGCCGTCGTCGTCAGTTCAGAGTCGTGTGTGGTTTGATTCTTGCCCGTCCTCGCCATTGCCGGCCCCGCGTGTTCTTGGGGCCGTCTCATCGGGTCCCTGCGACTCTGGGAGGAAGCGAGCGAGCGGTCTGTCGGTTTGGGTCACCGTCTTGTTTGCGAGCTAGCAAGTCTGTTTGAGAAACTTGTGCGTGCGCTGCTGTTACCTGACGATCTTGCATTTCGTGTTCGCGTCGGGGAGACGGTCGCAGGAACCATCGGTTCTGGTTCCAAAATTGGAGGAGTGTCAAATCGTTCCCTCTGTTCCATCACCTGCGTTGTCCGTCCGTTATTTTCAGATCTCAAACTCATGCACCCTTGTGATACTCTGGTTGCCCTCTGTCGATTCTTGTTCTACCGACAGGCGTGTGTGCTCCCATTCTTGTTCTTGTCTGCTACGGTTGTTCTGATGCTGTTCTTTTCAATTGCTTATTGTTATCATTCTTTGCTTATGGCACGGTTGGTTGATTGCTGTTTGTTGTTTGATTGATTGCCCTGAGATGGATTGCTGTTTGTTGCTTGACTGATTCCCATGAGATGGATTGCTGTTTGTTGTTCGATTGATTGCCTTGAGATGGATTGTGGATTGTTGTTTGAGTGATTGCCCTGAGATGGATTGTTGTTTGTTGTTTGTTGCTGTTTGTTGCCTTGAGATGGTAGATGTTTATATGGCACGATTGATTCCTGTTTGTTCATGGTTATTAGAATTGATTGATTGATTGATGGCTATTTGTCGATTGGTATCTAACTTTGGTACTGCCAGTTCCTGATCATATGTAACAGCCCTAGCAGTATTCTTTTTTCTGAACTTTTTTGTGATTATGTCTTATGTGGATTCATATTCTTTTTTTGGTATTACTGTTGTCCAGTCCTTGGAATAATGCTTTTCTAAGTATTTAAGGTACAAACATGTTGATCTAGACATACCACATTTGCTCTTTATTGTGTTGCTAAGGACACTGATGGGTTGTATAGTGCAGGTATATTTACATTCTTTACATTTTGTGATGCTGATGCCTGTAGTCCCAAAGTGTTTATTTACCCAAATTTTGCTACTGGAACTTTTGGTTTTAGATATTGGCACCTGATATTTGCATGGATGTTTTCATGATGCCTAATTTGATTCATTATCGTTGTTCTGATGGTGTGCTTCTGGTGTTCTAACTGAAGCCGTGGATCGCTCATCAACCTGGTATGTGCTTCGATGATAATCCCTCTCGAATTTTACTTGTTCCTATATTTTACACAAATGTTTATCTCATGGCCGGTAATGGTAACCTTATGAATGCATAGCCCACATTTTAGCTAGTTATATAGTAACGCCATACTTCCTTGGATGATGTTCTTTATATGCAAGTGTGGTGAGCTCACATATTGTGTCGGTATCTACCTATGCAGCTGAGCTCTTTCTAAATAGGACAGGGGTACAATATTTACATCCATGGCAGAAGGTTCTTAACCCTGAACTCATCAAAGGTCCTTTGACTCAAGAGGTTTGGCACTGCACTCCTAACTTTGCTCGAAAAAA
Source organism: Triticum aestivum (assembly GCF_018294505.1). Lineage (NCBI taxonomy): Eukaryota > Viridiplantae > Streptophyta > Magnoliopsida > Poales > Poaceae > Triticum > Triticum aestivum. The sequence goes on from NC_057801.1 coordinate 789,860,773, forward strand.
AAACCTTTTGCACATTTTGTAGTTATATTTATGATTATGACATTTTTTTCTACAGGAAGATGAGAAAATTATTGATCTTGTAAGCAAGTATGGACCAACAAAATGGTCTCATTGCAAGGACCTGCAGAAGGACCCTCCCACCTCATGCAGCGCAGGTGATTTCCCCTCTGCCCCATTTGATTCCGTCTAGATCTTGCCCCGAATTGTATTGCGTCTGGATGAGCACGCTGTTGGCGTGGTCTGGTTGTTAACTGTTGTTACTGGTCATGGGGGTTAGGTTGTCAATTATTTAGCTGTGCTCTCGCAGTGCTTTTAGGTTTGCTGGATTGATTGGTCGAGAATACTGCTTATGAACCGTACATGGATTACTAATATGATTGACTCATGTCAAGTGTGTGATGTATCTTCTGAGCAGGTCATTAAGAAAACCCTTGGATTTTGTTCTGTTAAGTTATGAAGTATGCCAACCTTATTACAGTTTACAGTCAGTACCACATGGGTAGAACATGCACCACCCTGTAGCACTATATGCTATCTTAACTGCCATAACCAAAAGAAAATAAAATTGCCAAGGACTTCACAGTTTATATGGACAGTTAGGCATGACTTGCACTATTTAAGAAACATAAAAAGTACCAATCTAATCTGTTGGGCGTGGACTAGACTATTTAAGAAACATAAACAGTACCAACCAAATCAATAGGGAGAAATTTTGAGAGTGAACTATGTTTTAGGAGGTGAGGTGGTAATGGTCACCTGTCTTCCTTAGTCTATTAACGCATACTGGAATAAATATAATTACTGAAGCAACTTTATCTTTGGTAATGTTGTTTAAATCTGATTGGAGAAACAGAGTGATCACCTGCTTACCTTGGTCTATCAATGCATACTGGAAGAAATATAATTACTGAAGCAACTTTAGCATTGTTAATGTTGTGTAAATCTGATTTGAGAAACATGAACTGTACCATCCTAACCAATAGATAGATCAAGAGTGGCCTATGTTTTAGTAGGTGAGGCTGTAATGGTCACCTGTTTTCCTTGGTCTATCAATGCATACAGGAAGAAATATAATTACTGAAGCAACTTTAGCATTCATAATGTGTGTAAACCTCATGTTCTGTGTTTTTGTGGAGAATAAGTGGCTTCAGTGGATGTCCTGACCTCCTGGGTGACTTGATGTTTTTTAATACAGCAGTTGGTTCCACTAACCTCTTTACATTAAGATCAATGAACTTTGAATTATTCTAATCATTGTACTGGACGTGTATATGATGGATAACCCTGATAATATAATTTCATGCCTAATTCTGAACTTGTTCACACATAACTAAAGCTGACTGATGTTTGATCTCGTAGCAAATATGACTTTTTTCTTGCTCATACTTGACTGGCTTCATACATATGCTTGTCTGACTGTTGTGTAATACTGTATTACTTTCCTTTTATTCGGGCAGGTCCTGTAGGTGAGGACATGTTCCACTGGCAGGCCACTATCATGGGACCCTCAGACGCCCGTTTACTGGTGGTCTATTTTTGATGAACATCCATTCTGGTATACCGACCTAACCTTTGGAAAAATGAATTCATATTAATTCTATGATATTGGAATTGCTGTTACACAAATGTCTTGGGGGTCCTCAAACAACTAGTTTGCTGTTGCTCGTTATCTTATCTATTTTTTTTCTGACATTCAGACATGAACATATTTCAGGTCTCTTTTCGCACCAAGGTGTTCCACCCAAACATCAACAACAGCAACGACAACATTTGCCTTGACATTCTCAAGGAACTGTGGAGCCCGGCTTTGATCATATTTCAGGTTCCGTTTTTGCTTAAAGCTTGTTGCTGATATAAGCTTGGTTCCTTCATCAACTTAATCTCACAAAAAATCTTCATTTATATTTCTCTAACATTTACCCGTCTTTGTTAACAGGTCCTCTTGTCAATCTGTTCGTTGCTGATGGACCCCAACCCCGATGACCCTCTGGTGCCTGAGATCACTCACATGTACAAGACTGATCAGGCCAAGTATGAGTCCACGGCACGCACCTGGACACAGAAGTATGCCACGGGTGGATTTATAGGCAAGCAATGTCGAGAGAGGTATTCCTTTGATTGTTTTATTTTTATGGTTTGCTGAAATGCATTTTCCCCCTCCATGCAAGACAAACGGTGTGATGTTTACTAATTTCAAAACACACTGATTACTTCCATTTGTGTACTTCTATTTGTTCTTAGTTCTTCTCACCTATAGCTAAAGTGAAAGACGACAAACCGGGTGAATTATTGGAGTTGCAGGATGATAAATCATCGGTAAGTTTCTATGCTTTCAAATGGTCAGAGTTTGAATTTTGATCAGTTTTTTGACTTGTTTTATACTGAATACTTGATTCCTTGATAACTTTGATATACACACATGAATAATTACTTGTGTTGTTATGATCATAAACTGATTTCTAAGTATCTTTGACTCATATGATGCTTATTACATAACAGGTCATCTGAATCTTCATTTGTAAATATGACTGCTGGTGGTGCTGATGATGTAAGCTACTTTTCTTGCTTCAAGAATAATAGAAACATCATTTGCATCACACTCACATTTTAAGTTGCTCATGTCATTTCAGGCTAGCCATCGGCTTGGAACTGATGAGAGACAACCGCTGTTACCAACTTGAAACATATATTTTTTAGGTATGAATGGCTTACATCTCCTCTTCTCGTGTTTGGTGAGGCAATTCGTCCTCGGTTCGTGCCTCTCATCCTCTCGCGTCTGGTGAGGCATTCGTCCCCGATTCCCTCTCCTCTCGCCTCTGACTTCATGTTTCTCGTCCCTGCTGGATTCATCGTTTAGATTAGAAGAATCGCATCTAATTTGTCATTTTGCTCGTTCACGATTCTTCTGTCTTGAAGCGCGTCTGATTCGACTGATTTTGCTCATCCTTGATTCGTGCGTGTAGATATAAAATCGCGTCTGGTTTGATTTACTCGTCCTCCTCGTCACTTTAGAGTCGCTTGTGATATGATTTTGCTTGTTCATCGGGGGTCTCCGTCCCGGCGACTCTGGGAGGAAGCGGGCGAGTGAGCGAGCGGTCCATCGGTCTGGTTTGCGAGCTAAAGTCTGTTTGAGAAACTTTTGTTCCTGCATTTCGTGTTCACGGTGGAGCGATTGTTCCTCGTTTACTTGTGCGTGCGCTTCTGTTATCTGACGATCCTACGTTTCGTGTTCGCGTCGGGGAGACCGTTCCAAGAACGATCAGTTCTGGTTTCGAAATTGGAGCGCTGTCAAGTCGGTTCCTCTGTTCCATCACCTGTGTTGTTCGCCCGTTATTTTCAGATCTCAAACGCATGATCTTGATACTCTGGTTGCCCTCTGCTGATTCTTGTTCTACCGGCAGGCGTGTGTGCTCCCATTCTAGATGCAGAGAATCATGTTCTTGTCTGTCATGGTTGTTCTGATGCTGTTCTTTTCAATTGTTTATTGTTATCATGCTTTGCTTATCTTCCCATATGGCACGATTGATTGATTGTTGTTTGCTGTTTGATTGATTGCCTTGAGATGGATTGTTGTTTGTTGTTTGATTGATTGCCTTGAGATGGATTGTTGCTTGTTGTTTGATTGATTGCCTTAAGATGGATTGTTTGTTGTTTGATTGATTGCCTTGAGAAGGTACAAACCATGTAGGCCGATTGTTTGCTGTTTGTTGCCTTGAGATATTACATGTTTATATGGCACGATTGATTGTTGTTTGTTCATGGTTATTACAATTGATTGGTTGTTGTTTGTTGATTGGTATCTAACTTTGGTATTGGTAGTTGCTGATCATAGGTAACAGACCTAGCGCTATTCTTTTTTCTGAACTTTTTTGTGATTATTATGCCTTCACATTCACTGCTCCCAGATCCATATCGACATGCCCATGCCGTCTGATGAGGACAAAGATGTAAGGAACTCCTCCCAAAAATCTCTCTTGCTCCTTGTATTAACTTGGCGACTTGATTTACATGTTAAATTATTATTTTCGTGGAACTGGAGCTCCTTGCTGTAACCCAAACAAACTATAATTACACCGACTGGGAGCAGCTTGTGTAATTATAGATCGTTTGGGTGCAGTAATGACTTTCTGAGCATGCACCACTTTCAGGTTATGAAAAACAACGGGGAAAAAAGATTGACTTCCTCTCTGTTTCTTATACAAGGCATGCAGAAGATGTGCGGCAAGTAAGTAACTCATTATGTCGATATTTAGAGTGTACTACTTCACAGTGCCATCTTTCCCAACAGATTGAATTTTTTTGTATTGATATTTTGTTGAATAGTATCACATGTTTGTTTGCATTTCATACTTTGGAAAAATGTTCCTAACGTTGATAGTATTTTTCCTGCAATAGGCACAGGAGTTCCTCTCAAAGTTAGGTGATCTTAGCCAAACTCTGATTTTTGCCAAAATTGAGAATCTGGAGGTAATTAACATGTATTTTTCTCTGTTAAGCTACTTTGTTTGTTCTTTAGGTGTTCTTATTTCAGAAACCGTTGTTACTCGTGTTGTGGACAGAATGACGGACAACCTAAGGCCTACTCGTCTGGAGGACACTGATGTTGCAAACGCGGTGCTGGACGGTTAGTTTTTGCCTCTTGCAGATATCTTATACTTTGGTGATCCTGTACAGCTGCTCATTACTGCACCCAAACAAACTATAATTACACAAGCTGTAACATGAAATCACAATTGTTTTGTTCAGGTAGCGATGCCATTCTCCTTGGTGCTGAGACTCTCCGTGGGTTGTATCCAGTTGAGACTATTTCAACAGTAGGCAGAATTTGTGCTGAGGTGAACTTTCTTTTGGAGGTCTATGTTCTCTTGATAAACAAGGGCCTGTTGTGACGGCATTTGTTGATAGGTTCCGTTTTGTAGCTCAAATCAGACTTCAATACTAAAATGTTACAAATAAATACTTTCTTCCGAACAACCCCTAGATGTGTTCTCAACAAGTATATCTTTGGCGCTCTAATGGAATCTAATGGAAATTCACTCCTTCCTGCCTTTCTTCATATTTCTGATACATTTTCATGAATTGTTTCACAGGCTGGGAAGGTCTTCAACCAGGATTTGTACTTCAAGAGAACCATGAAATACATGGGAGAACCCATGACCCACTTGGAGCCTATTGCTTCCTCTGCAGTGCGTATTTTGTTTCTTTCATTTTCCAACCTTTTGTTAGTGTTTACAAGGGAACAATTTCTGTCTTTCCATTGATTGAATATCAGGCTGTGACACTTGGGTAAGTCTGATGAAATAGTTCACTACCTATTTGCCAGGTGCGGGCTGCTATTAAAGTTAAGGCTTCGGTCATCATTTGCTTCACCTCATCTGGATGGGAGAAAAAGAGTATTTCTTCTTATAGGCGCTTCACCTCATCTTGTAGTTTAATAGAAATTGATTCATATATTATGCTGTATCGAGTATCTGCAGGCTAATTGCCAAGTACAGGCCCACCATGCCATTCCTCGTCTAAAAACAAATCAATTGAAGTGGAGCTTCACAAGCGCATTTGAAGTATGTGAACAACCTATTTCCTTGTAACCTTTTTAGTGTGGTGTTCAACTAGACTTACTAATTAACATGTATTACCACGTGTCTAATACATCCATATATAGACAAATCTAAGACAAGTAATTCGGGATGGAGGGAGTACTATAGAATTTTTCCTGATAAGAAACAATACTGCTTATGTTGGACCAAGACTTGTCTCTGGTGTTTGGTAGTGTGCCACTGTTATAACTCATATTTGTTGCATTATCTTCCTGCAGGCAAGACAATCACTCATAGTTAGAGGCCTCTTTCCCATGCTTGCTGATCCACGTCACCTGGTGAGTTAACCTGCCTTTCATTTGTTGACTGCATCAACCATTCTTTGGTGGTTCTTTTCAATTTTAGAATACATGACCCAGTATGTATAATATGAAAAACAGGAACTACCTATAAATATCGACGTCTTTGTTTTGAACATAAAGGGAATAATGGCAGTTGGCGTTAGTGCATATTCCCAATATGTGAAAAGCGGATGCTTTACATACACCAGGCCAGTGAATTAATTCTGCTTTTAGGGTTTTTGCTTGCATCATGTTCTACTTACAAATGGAATAAACACTAGGCTGCAGTTCACTTTCGTACTGTTGGCAAGTCATCATAAGCTTGGTTAATCAGTACATTATTTCGAACTTTTTATTCTGTATAATATAAATGCAATACTTGAGCTTATAAGCTGGTGTGCACCAGTGAGGCTGATGTTTGGAGGTTTCATCTTGCATCCACCTTGAATTATTTGGTAGCTAGCATTCCTTGATTTGGACCCAACAAGTAAGAAGCTTGGTATGCCTGGTGATTTGTACTGACATTGTTTCTCTGCCCTGCAGGCTGAATCTACTAGCACTAGAAATGAATCAGTGTTGAAGGTTGCTCTTGACCACGGCAAAGCATCCGGTGTGATCAAGTCACATGGCTTACCTTAGCCAGAATTTCTATAAGAATGTCGCTCATGTTACATGCCTTGCTTTCTCTAGTAAGTAGAACAAGAATACTTTGCCTACAAACTTGTGGGTATTGATGAAGATAATCACTTAATCAGCCTCTAATTAACTTCCTATTTTCAAGAACGAAGATCTGGATCACCCTCGCCCCTCTAGAGAAATCAGTTTACTCATTCAAGTTCTGGAAATTCTTTATAGCCTTTTGAGTTTACTTCGATCTTGCATGTATTAGCTTTCTGTTTGTGCCCCTATTTATGTATGCTTCTTGTGTGCAAGTGCTCCATTCTGTGTGTGTGACTTGTGTGTGGCTTGACTCTGTGTGTGTGGCTTGACTGTGTGTGTGTGTGTGGCTTGACTGTGTGTGTGACTGTGTGTGTGACTCTGTGTGGCTTGACTATGTGTGTGTGATTCTGTGTGTGCTTGACTCTCTGCGTGTGTGACTGTGTGAATGTTGCATTTGCTTGATGGTGTGGCCTGTATGCTTGATTGATGATTAGTGTGGTTTAACACTGCCTTTGCCGGTCCCAAGCCCGGATGTGAAAGTGTGGAGGGAGCTGCATTTACCTCCTTTGTATTTTATATATATTCACCTTCTAAAATTTGTGGCTGATGGCATTCTACTTTACTTAGATGGTTAGCTTGTTAGCTGATGTAGTGTTTACTTTCTGTGCATGATAAATGGTTTTGTTGTGCACCTTTTTAAAGATGTGGTCCGTCTTCCCCTCTATTTTCCTCTTTTGGATGTTAAATAGCATTTGCTGTGTTTCTAAATTGATTATCTGTTGTAAGATATGGTTAGCATATATAGTTCAGAGATAAACGTCTTTGTTTGCAGCAGTACATTTTATTCATTCCAATGGTGATTTTACTACTGGTTTTTGTGTGTTGGAACTCTTGCGGAAGTTCTCTACCCCAGTACCAACGTATATCTATTTTTGTGTCATTTTGATCACTGAAGCCAGTGGTATGTTTTATTTGAGATGAGTGATGTGATTACATTGTACCGGACAGGTGACTGCAGTAGACCCACAACAGCAATTATCTAGTTACTTTAACAGGACTTTTGAACAATCAGGTAGTTCACAGTATGCAGTTTTACTTATATTCAGGAATGTAGCTTCTTCACTTCCTAGATGCAGCAGGTTGTCCATGTTGTGTGTGTTCAATTTTTGTGATTCACCTACATTTTCATTTCAGCAGGTTGTCCATGTTGTGTGTTTCGTATGGATTAGACGCGGTCGACTACTTTGTCTTCAATGCCGCGGCTCCTCGTTGGGTCTTTAGTACTTCTGCTGTGTGTTCAGTTTTTAATCCCTATTACACGTGATGCTCTTTGTTTCTGTGTAATTTGAACCTCTGGTTGTGCTCTTGTGACTTTGTGAGCGGTGTCTCTGCTCGTGTGGACACACATGATTTGAACCGTGATTTGAGCTGTGATTCTGCTAGTGAGGCAAGCATGATTTCAGTGGTGTTTCCATGCGATTTTGAACCATGTCTATGTTATGATCTTGTGAAACCGTTGCGTGGATATTTATTGCCAATCATGTGTCGTGCCAATGCTGCCTTTGGTTGATTGTGTGGCTTGTTGCTTAGCTGAATGATTGGTTGTAGTGTTTGCTAATTTTTTGGTGTTTAGTAGTTTTGTAGTTTAACACTGCCTTTGCCGGTCCCAAGTCCGGATGAGAAAATGTGGAGGGGACTGCAGTTAGCTCCGCTGTTTAGAACTTTCGCGGTCTCCAAATATTTTTCAATGAGTAGTAGTGAATGAAGTGTGCAGACTGTCCTAGTCGAATACGTTTTACTTGTGTTCCAGCTTTAATTATATGTGAACAGGTTTTTTGAAAGATGCAGTTCAATTGTAGTGGGTAATTGCTTCCCTAGAAAATGATGTGGCATTGCTGAACAAGAGATACATAGTAGGGTAAAAGTGTATGTAACAGATGCAAGCAAGTGGGGATGGTTCAGAGTGTTCCCTGGTAATTACTGTTACATAAGTAAACTAGCAGGTATCGTTTGCATGGCTGGTCCTGATACTGCACTTGGGATGCTAGTGGTAATCATAGCAGTGACTCATGTGATCCTGTGCAATTGTGAGTCTTGATTCCCTTGCGTGGCAAGCTTAATTTGACCCGTGTTTATGTGCTATTTTTTGTATTACTCATTCGTTACCTTTTTCTTAAAAAAAGAATTCAGTGTTGGAACTTACCGAGTCCTTTCTGAAGCTGTACCAGGTCAGTGTTTTCCCAAAGGGAAGTGAGTGCCTCATGTACAACAGCTCTCCAGAAAGATGTTCTGGGTAGCTGCTTAACCTGCAGTTTCCTGGACAAAGGTAACGGAAGCTTGGGCTGCAGTGTAGCAGATGCAAGCAACTGGGTAATTTTCAGTTATACTGTACTCTCTCCGTCCCATAATGTAAGACGTTTTTTGACTCTTTCACTAGAGCCAAAAAACGTCTTACATTATGGGACGGAGGGAGTAGTAAACTACTAGGGTGCTGTTGTATGCATGACTAATCCTGATACCGCACTTGGAAGGTAGTGGTAATCGTAACAGTGATATATGCGTACCTAAAATAAACAGAAGCGAGGTTTTGTTAATTGTTACTAGGTTAGCAGAGTAAATAATAATTTGTAAAAGCAAGAACAACATCCATATGTGGTTCTTCTTGGTTGTTTTTGCCTGAGTTCAGGAGGAATTAGGACAGTTGCTTGTCGACTGGGCGCTGCTTCTCCATTAACCTAAGTAAGCTTGCTGGGCGCTGCAGAGTAGCAATGTCCTGCAACTCTGGACTATTCAGTCTTTGATCAAAACTTACTGTCCGCGTGTAAATAAAATGAGCAAAACTTGTACCGAGCAGTCAGGCGTTTCTCCTTTTCACGGTCAAAGCGCAATGCCAATCTGTTTCTTTTTTTCTTTTTTTTGGCAAGGGTAAAAGGAGTTTTAGGTTTGGAACATGTTATTGTCATCAGAGTTGATATCAGAGTTGATAACGTAGTACATTTCGACGTGATCAAAGAACGCGCAGGGGGGGGGGCGCTTTAGGTTTGGAACATGTTATTGTCATCAGAGTTGATATCAGAGTTGATAACGTAGTACATTTTTTCGACGTGATCAAAGAACGCGCAGGGGGGGGGGGCGCTTTAGGTTTGGAACATGTTATTGTCATCGAGTTGTACACGATCTTCGGGTGCAAAAGCATACATATGCATTGCCATGTCAAGAAGCATCAAATGAAAAACGTAGTCTTAGTCGTGTTTTTTTATCTCGACAGGTTGTTGTCAATGCAAGAAAATTAAACACTTAGGCCAGATTTGTTTTTTCACTCTTATGATTGATTTAGACTGCAAAAAGGGTATAAGAAGAAGATATTGGTCTTACCTAACAAAATTGACCACACCAACCAGACAAAAGTGAAAACAAAACAAGAGTGTCTCAGCTCTAGACATTAAAGAACTCCTGAATTTGTACATGTTGGCTCGAACATATGAGATGCTACAATGAAGTAAAAGATTTGAATGCCATTATAGTGAACTTCGGCGTCATAGTAAAAACTTTTCATTCGGCTTTTATCAGCATGGAAACAACAGAAACAAATGAAAACAAAAAATACTATAAATTCATAAAGAAAGTAGATATTCATCATGCAGCAAAATAAGAAATATAAAATTCCAAAGGCAAGGAAGTTCAGATATCCTTACTTTTTTCGCCTTCACATCCAGAGTTGGTGATCCTCTGGCTGTCTTGGTCGAATATGTGTCCCCTGTTTCCGTTACAGAATTAGCACCACTTTTTTTGCATAAGTTGCAAAGCACGGATAAAACACCATGTTACGCAATGCACAGTCCATGTAATACACTATGGGGCACTCTAGTGATATGAGTGGCTTTAAAAGAGCATGTACAAGGGAATAACTATTAGATTCTTGCAGAATCATGTATATGTACAACATAATAGCAACCATAGAAGGCGAGCTCTTCAACGCAAATTCCTTTTTCGAGAGGACCAACATCATAATTCTGAAGAATTGCTGAAACTTTTCCATGGAACGCCTGATGAGAGGCCTGCATAATTTATGTTTATATATAAACCCAGTAACAGAGGTAATTAAGTCCCATTTTGTTTTGTTTTACTTCATAAGTATCCAACCCAACTAAACTATCTGCTAGTTTATTCCATAATCAAAAAAGGCCATATATATAGCACACTAAACTACCACTGCGCATCTCAAATGCTAAACGGATACATACTGAATCATTTCTACCCTTACCTTAATTAAATACTCAGGTTTTGTAATCAGAAGAGAACAAAGGCGTTTTTTTGGGCAAGTGATCCGGTTTTGCCTCCTGAGTTCTCGAAATAAAAAATTTAATATATTAAAGTATTAAGATCAATAGAATGAAGGAAACAGACATCCAAGAGATTATAGTTGCAATCTAATGAAAACATGAACATTTTTTTGGAAACATGAACATTTTTTAAACTCCTGAATAAATTTTAAAACACGAGGATTATTGGAAAACTGAGAACAATTTTGAAACAGACGAACATTTTTTCAAAAAAATGAAAACGAAAAATGAAAGGAAAAAAAGAAACAGAAAAAAGAAGGAAAAAGAACCAGGAAAAAGAAAAATGAAAATAAATGGAAACAGCAAAAAAAACCCGGTTCAGGAACCTCCTACAAGGTTCCAAAAGCCGGAAAACCCAGCTAAGAAAGGGCGAACCCTATACGGAGGTCGCGGGCGCTCGCGCAGCTGCCTCGCGTGGGCCGGCCCAGCTACCACGCTCGCTTCTTCCCTTCGATTGCTCGCTTCTTCGTGCACGTTTTGTTCGTTAGTTGTTTTTTTTGTGTTCGTCCCTTCATTCAAAAAACTGGAAAAACACATGGATTTTAAACTACGAATTTGAAAACAGTTCATCAATTCTAAAAAGTTCATCAATTTTGAACACTAAATTTGAAAAAGTTAATCGGATTAGAAAATAAGTTCATCGGATTTGAAAAAAAGTTCACCGGATTTGAAACAAATTCACCGAAATTTGCAAAAAAAGTTCATCAAGTCTGAAAAAAAAATCTTCAAATTTGGAAAAAAGGTCAATGATTTGCGGAAAAAATCATGAAGAAGAAAAAGTATCTCGAATTTGAAAAAGAAAGAAAAAAGGGACAGAAGAAAGATGAAAACGGAAAAAACGTGTAAGTAATCACAACAAACCGAAGTGGTCGGATGGTTGATGCGTTCTACTCTCTAGTCGCTCGATGTAGGATTGAAACCTAGCTCTCGCACACTTATTTTCTGTTCACTTTCAATCAGGAATCTGGTAAGCGGAATGCACTTGAGGACGGGCCGTGGATGTTCGATAAGGATCTTGTTGTGGTGGAGGACTATGATCCAAGCATGAGAATTGAGGACTATGAGTTCAACGACATCCCTATATGGGTGAGAATCTTCAGTCTTCCCCTTGGTATGATGAATGAAACCACAGCGGAGGAGATAGGCAACATCATCGGGCGATTTGTTGAGGTGGATGCTGGTGCGGATGGGAGAGCAATTGGCAAATTCTTACGGGTGAAAATTAGGATGAACATAGAGAAGCCTATCATGCGAGGGTTTACCCTGGATAATGATGATGAGAAGGAATCACATAAGAGAAAGAAGGACATGAGTATTGATGGGAAGGAGAATGAGGAGGAAGAAGGTCTATGGTGCCGCTTCGAATATGAGTTCTTGCCTGACTTTTGTTATACATGCGGTCTCATCGGACATGTGGCTAAGGAGTGTTCTCTCAAGATGAAGAAGGGTGAGGATCCTTAATATGGCCCTTGGCTTAGATCAGATGGGGGAAGAGGAGGTTTACTCATGAGGAAGACCGCAGTTGGAAGGGGAGGGGGGCAGTGCAGGAGGTTTTCGGCAATATGGATATAGCCGGGCAGGAGGAAGATCGGGGAGTGGGAGTGGCAGCGATAGCTTATCTTGGAGGAAGGAAGGTGCTCGAGAGGGAGAGGGGAAAAGAGGCAGAGCGGATGGTGAAGAAGAAGTCATGAGTCCTCCAAAGCTGATAACTAACAAGGTGGCACATGGTGGTAAGCCAAGGAAGTTGAATATGAACGAGGCTGGTGCACAGGCTTCGGTCGCATGTGATAACACAACCCAGGGGAAAGAGGTGGCCGCTCTTGAGCAGCATGACAAGCTGAAGGAGAGATCACAGATGTCGCTCCCTAATGAGCAAGTGGATGGGGAGAAGAATGGTCCAGTTACACAGCTACGGCCGTCCGCTAAGGGCAAGGTGGGTGCGAGTGGAAAGCAAAACCCTAAGAAGGGGGGGACGTTCCATCGGATTCCCAGGAAGAAGGACAGCAAGGGGGATGCAGGGCACAGCAGCGAGCCTGTTCGGGGACACAAGAGAGGCCATGAGGAGGGCGAGGTAGGGATGGAGGTGGATGCTAAGAGAGGGAAGCTGGTGGAGGAGGGAGTGGTAGCGAGTGCATGCATGGAGGGAACAGCAAACAACAACACTGATGTTGATAAGATATCGGCCGGGCTGTCCGAGCAGCCCCGCCGGGCACAATGAAAATCATTAGTTGGAACTGCCGGGGGCTCGGGAACGGCCCGGCAGTTCGATCTCTCCTCAAGTTGGGGAGGGCGGAGGATCCTGACGTGCTATTTTTAGCAGAAACGAGGCTCACTGAGAAGGAGTTGGATCGGTTCCGGTGGAAGTTAGGGCTTGCTAACTAATCCGCCTGGAACCCAGAGGGGCGAAGCCGGGGAGTTGCAATGTTTTGGCGGCGAGGGCTTGATATATCCCTTTGTTCGTATGGGCGGAGGCATGTTGACGTGGACGTGAAGGAAGAGGATGGCTCAATATGGCGTTTGACAGGCGTTTATGGGGAGTCGGCGACTGAGAGGAAGAAATAAACGTGGAGAACTCTTTGACTTCTCAAGCAGCAACATCAGCAGGATCGACCGTGGCTATGCCTTGGAGATTTTAACGAAATCCTGTCTGGAATAGAGAAGGTGGGTGGAGTGGACCGATCTCAGGGTATGATGAATGGATTTTGGGAGGCATTGGAGCTCTGTGAACTGGATGATTTGGGTTTCGAGCGTGACATCTTTACGTGGAGGAACCATAGCAAAGAACTGAGGACTTACATCTGTGAAAGGCTGGACCGGGCGACTGCTAGTAAATCTTGGCGAGAAAGGTTCCCGGAGTACGTGGTCGTCAATGGGATGCTGAGACACTCCGACCATCGGCCCATAATTGTCAATACGAAGGGGAGTGATAGAAGCTGGAAAGGAGGGGACCGAGGCTTTCGGTTTGAGGCCCGATGGCTGCAGGAAGATGGATGCGAGGAGGTGATCAGGGAGGCGTGGGAGAGGAGCTGGGCGAACAGGGAAGGTGTAGTAGCACATGCCCTTAAGGAGATAGCTGGGAAGATGAGGAAGTGGGACAAGGAGGTAGTTGGCGAACTAGAAGGAAGATTGAGAAAGGCCAAAGCTGATTTGGAGCGGTGTATGAAGGAGCCGGTGTCCCAGGAGAAGATTGAGGAGGAAGCCACCCTACGGTGCTTGGTGGATGATCTTGAGGAGAAGAAGAATACTATGTGGAAACAAAGGGCCCATGTCTGGTGGCTTCTGGAAGGGGATAGGAACACCCGTTTCTTTCATATGATGGCGTCTGTGAGGAAGAAAGCGAATAAGATTAAGGAGCTGAGGAGGGAGGATGGGTCGGTGGTGGCGGAGGAAGACTTAACTAACTATGTCTGCTCTTACTTTCAGGATCTCTTCACGTCCAATGCGGGAAACCGGGTCGATGAACTCATTGACAAGGTGCAGCCGCGTGTCACTACTGCAATGCTCACTATCTTGGACGCCGTCTTTACCCGTGAGGAGGTGAAGGCGGCACTAGATCACATTGGGGACCTAAAAGCTCCGGGTCCGGATGGGATGCCGGCTATAGTGTTGAAGCGACATTGGCATTTTATGGGGGACTATATCGTTGAAGAAGTGCTGGGAGTACTCAATGGAGGTGATATTCCGGAAGGCTGGAATGATACACTCGTGGTACTTATACCTAAAGTCAAGGACCCGAGCAGAATCAAGGATTTGCGCCCTATAAGCTTGTGCAATGTCCTATACAAACTCATGTCCAAGGTGTTAGCAAACCGGCTGAAAGTTGTGCTTCCAAACATTATCTCCGAAAACCAAAGTGCGTTCATTCCGGGATGACTCATCACAGATAATGTTTTGATTGCTTATGAGGTCACACATTACTTGAGGAATAAAAGAGGGAGCCGAGATGGGATTGCTGCGATAAAAGCGGACACGAGCAAGGCATATGACCGCGTCGAGTGGAGTTTTCTTGAGGCAATGCTCATAAAACTTGGCTTTCACAGGAGGTGGGTGACTCTCATCATGAAGTGTGTCACAACTGTGCGTTATCAGATCAAGGTGAATGGAGTTCTCACGGAACAGTTTGTGCCCACCCGGGGATTGAGACAGGGGGACCCCCTCTCCCCTTACCTCTTTGTGATTTGTGCCGAGGGCTTGTCTGCATTGTTGCATGATGCCGAGGAACATGGACGTATTAGTGGAGTCAAAATCTGCCAAACTGCGCCTAGCATGTCACACCTATTGTTCGCCGATGATTCGGTGATTTTGCTAAAGGCCAGGTAGGAGGAAGCCGCTGCTCTCCATGACATTCTTGAGCTCTATGAGAACTGTTCTGGACAGTGCATCAATACAGAGAAGTCTGCTATCATGTTCTCCCCCAACACGGATGAGCACACTAAACAACTGGTGAAGACAGAAGTGCAGATCATGAGTGAGGAATGGAATGATCGCTACTTGGGACTGCCTATACATGTTGATCGCTCTCGACGACGCATGTTTGCATATATCAAAAAATGCTTGTGCGGGCGTGTCCATGGCTGGCAGGAAAGACTCTTGGAAAAAAGTGGGAAAGAAACGCTGGTTAAGGCAGTGGGTCAGGCCATCCCGACCTTCGCCATGTCATGCTTCGATCTCACAAAAACCTTCTGCCAGGAACTGAACACGTTACTTGGGAAATTTTGGTGGAGCCATCAGGACAAGGAGAATACAATGCACTGGTTAAGCTGGGAGACTCTGACGAGACCAAAAGCAATGGGAGGGCTGGGTTTTCGGGACATGCACAATTTTAACATCGCCATGCTGTCCAGACAAGGGTGGCGCCTCCTCCAAAACCCCGACAGCCTCTGTTGCAGAATCCTGAAAGCGCGCTACTTCCCGCACTGTAGTATCATGGAGGCGGTGCCGAGAGATGGGTTTTCTTACACCTGGAGAAGCATATTGAAGGGCCTCGACCTAGTTAAAAAGGGTTACATTTGGAGAATAGGGGATGGATCAATGGTGAAGATATGGACCAATCCATGGATTCCTAGAGCATGGTCGCGGCAGGTCATCACCCCACAAGGACAGAGCCTGCTTACACAGGTCAGCGAGCTCATCAGTCCGGTCACAGGTGCATGGGATGAAGAACTTGTTAATGCATTGTTTTGGCCGGACGACGCATGCCATATCTTACAGATCCCGCTTCGAGAAGGTGTTGAGGATTTCATGGCTTGGCATTTTGATAGTAAGGGCCAACACTCAGTCCGGAATGCCTATAAGCTGCAGGTCAAACTGGAGAAACAAGGACGCAGCGATGGCGCTAGCAACAGCACCACGGCGGCCGGCAACCTGGATCGATGCGAGGGTATGTCCTGGAAGAGGATTTGGAAACTTCCAACTCCACGCAAGATCCAAATGTTCACATGGAGGATCAAACATGAGTCTCTTGCGCTGCGGACAAATCTTGTCCGGAGGGGAGTTAAACTTGATTCCATGAAGTGTCTCCTGTGTGGCCTTGCAGATGAGGATGGCGCGCATCTCTTTGTCAAATGCAAAGAGGTCAAGAAGGCCTGGCGAGCCATGAGTTTGGAAAACACCAGAATGGAGCTTGAACAAATCACATCAGTGCATGCAATGCAGGACTTCCTGTGGACGTCAGATGAAAGGGAAAGAGTACAGATCCTCACACTCTGGTGGCACTGGTGGAACCATAGGAACAAGGTAAGAGAGGGCGAGCTAACAGTCCCTGTAAGTGAGGTAGCCCGGCGTGTGCTCAGCAACACACAGGAGTATCTGCAGCTCTTTGGTGCAAAGGCCAAACACAAACCAGATGACAAATGGCAGCCCCCGAAGCAGGATAGGGTCAAAATCAATTTAGATGGAGCCTTCACCCCGGGCGAATCCTTTGTAACATGGGGCGTAGTGATACGGGATGATGCAGGGGAGGTGATGCTGGCCCGTGCGGGACGGAGGGAAAATGTCGCCAACCCTTTTGCTGCGGAAGCTACTGCCATGTCTGAGGCTGTCTCTATGGAAGCCGAGGTGGGTGCACTCCGGGTGATCTTCGAAACAGACTCAACGCTCCTATCTGAAGCACTTGACTTCACCAAGGTGGACTCATCTCCTCATGCGGCTATTATTGAAGATACCAAGTACCAGCTGAAGATGTGGTTCTCTCACCACTCCATTAGTGTATGCCGTCGTAGTGCAAACTCTGTAGCACACGAACTAGCTAAGGTTGGTCGTAATTGCTTGCCAAATGATAGTGCTAGCTGGGACTCTATTGTACCGCCCTCAGTGGCTGTTTGTGTTTCGGGCGACATGCCCGTCCACCGTTGATCTATAAAGCTTTGCTTTACCCTCAAAAAGAAAACCTAGCTCTCGCACACTTTTTTTTGCACTTTGGAAACAGAAAAATAAAAAAACAGGCCGGCCAAATCGCGACAAGGGGTGTGCGTTCGTCAGTGAAACGAGTAGTATCCGGTGCCTTTAGCGCCGAATAGGATTTGGCGTCGCTGCCTATGGACTTAGTGCATACACCCTCGATCGCAGGAGTTTCTCTAGGCCGGCCCATTAACGGGGATCACCCCCAACCGGTTTTGGGAAGGTTCCAGAACCTTCCTTGATCTGGTTTTCCTCTATTTTTTATTTCGTTGTTCTTTCTTTGTATTTTATATTTTTATTTTTTCCCTTTTTATGTTTTCCTTTCTAGTTTTCATTTTTATTCTGTTTTTTTTCAATTTGCGAAAATCTTTTAAATTTGTGATTTTTCCTTTTTTGTTTTATTTTCCTTTTTCGTTAAATTTGCAAATATCCTTTTTCGAATTCATGAACAATTTTTGAAATTGTGAACAGTTTTTTGAAATCATGAACAGTTTTTCATATACATGTACACTTTTTTTAAATCACGTACCTTTTTTTCGCTGTTCTGCGAATTTCTTTTTAAATTCGCGAACACTTTTTTGTTCATTGAATTCAAAATTGTTCATCGAATGTAAAAATATGTCCATCGAATTCATTTTTTGTTCATCGGATTTAAAAACTGTTCATTGAATTTAAAAAATGTTCATCATATTACAAATTTTGTTCATAAATTTTTAGAAGATGTTCACCAAATTCAAAATTTGTCATTGAAATCAAAAATTCTTCATTCAAATATTTTTAAAATAAGTTGTGTTCATAAATTGAAAAAATCTTCATTCAAAATTTATTCATGAAATATAAAAAATGTTCATCATTATAAAAAAATGCTCATTATAATTCAAAAGATGTTCATTCTTTTGAATCTTAAACATTTTTGAATTGAAGAACGTTTTTGGACAATTCAAAATTTCAAATGTTTTAAAACTTTAGGGCCAATGCAGTATTAATTTAATATAATAAAACAAAAATGGAAAATAAAAAAGGAAAAGTAGAAAAGGAAAACAAAAAAAAGGGGCGCCCCGCCCCGCGCATGGGCCAGTCAACAATGTGCGCAGGGGGCGCGAGGGTACGCGCAGACGGGCCTTTTACTAATCGTGCCCCTATGGGCCGTGCCATGTCAGGCCGTTTGGCTCAGCCATGTGGCGCCAATCACCCGCCGAACCAAAGCCTCCGAACCCACAATAATGGCGGGCTCTCCCTCTCCATTTCCAAATCCCAAACCCTAACCCCCTCCCCACTCCCCCCACACCCCAAGTCCCCTCCCAATCCCACAACGCGGATGGCGCCGTCGGTGCCGAAGAAGAAGCGCAAGGTGAGCCACCCGAAGAACGAGGAGGTCGCGGCCAGGATCTTCGAGAAGCACCGCTGCATGGAGGCGTAGCAGCCGGGCGGCCTCCCGGACCACCAAGCCCGCGTGCTCGCCGCCGCCTACAGCGGCGTCTACGCCGCCAAGGAGCCCATCCGGACCCCCGGCGACCTGGCCCGTCTCAAGTGCGCATTTCCCCGCCTCTCTCAAACCTCTTCCTCATAGGCTCTTCAGATGAGCCGGTCGATTTCGGGGTCGCGCGCTTTGGATCGGGCGCTCTAAAACGAATGGGTCGGTTTCTGATTTGGGCGCCTTAGCTCTGGGATCTTAGTTCTGTTCGGTGGATGTGACGGCTTAGTCCTTGGGGGATTTTAGTTGTGCCCATTTGGTCTGAGCATGGATTTTTGGTTTGGATAACTATTAGTCTGTGGAATCATAAGTTTCAGTTCAGTTCCCTTTATGTTTACTCATCTGCCGCGACCGTTGATTTGCTGCAGGTATATGCTGAAATCAATTTAGGTCATTACCATTTTTATATGTCAAGGTGTATTTATATCCCTTTAGGGTTGCCATTCTACTTGGGATTTGCCTGCAAGTAGATAACCACAGAAGTGGTGTAAGTCTATAACAGCATGGCTTTAGTTTTGATCAATATTCTAGAGCTCTTTCCCTTTGATTTTTCTTTTGTGTGTTGAATTTAGAGGCGGAAATCGCACACTAGATTGATGTGTGGAATGTATCTAGTACCAATGGTTGATTTCTACATTGAGTTGCGTCGATATTTAAAAAACTTCACATTTTCTGAATTAGTTTAATCATTGTTGTTGCTTCTCCGGTTCTATTATTTTTGTCAGGGGAGTTGGAGGTTGGGTTGTTGATGTCATGGAAGACTCCTTTCTAGGGTCCAGCCTTGATT
Source organism: Triticum aestivum (assembly GCF_018294505.1). Classification (NCBI taxonomy): domain Eukaryota; kingdom Viridiplantae; phylum Streptophyta; class Magnoliopsida; order Poales; family Poaceae; genus Triticum; species Triticum aestivum. The sequence continues at coordinate 789,880,314 of NC_057801.1, forward strand.
TGTCCCCTCTGTAGGAGATATGCCCTAGAGGCAATAATAAATGCTATTACTTATCTCCATGTTCATAATTATGTTTATGTTCCATGCTATAACTGCTATGGTTCTCGAGTCTGCAATAACACGAGGCTCGGAGGAAGACTCATATGCATGTGTGGAATAATAAACAGTAAGAAGTATTCCTAGTCTGGCCTCTAAGACTAGGTCAAGTGTTGCATGATGATTCCGTTTTCCTGGTCATGGGCATGTCCATGCCAGCAACTTTGAGGGCACAATGTTAAGAGAACATTTGTGTTGAATCGACCCAGATTGATGTTATGCTATGAGATTCACTCGTCACAAGTTTATGGTTGATAACACAGAGATGGTTAATGTTTGCATAATTCCTTAGACCATGAGAGTATTGAGTTTCTTCATACTTGCTTCATGAACTTTGGGGTTTTTTAAACGTCATCCGTAAATGGGTGGCTATTACGGTGGCTTACGGCTTCATGGAAAAGTGTGTCAAGTAACTTGATAGCTCAAGATTGGGATTTGCTCCTTCGACGATGGAGAGATATTCTCGGGCCCTCTCGGTGTTAAGGTATCCATCATCGTCTGGCCAGACACAGTGTGATTTGATCACAGGGATGCCGGAACACGGAAACGAGAAAAGAGAACAATACCGGTAACGAGGTAACTAGTATAGTGGACAAGTAGTTGATCCACGGGAATGCCAACATGTCTCACCTTGGGTATTTGTAACATATCGTGAAGCAACAGAAATAGCACACGACAACTGGAGGTTCACTCAAATATTCATTCGTGTGGGTATAGGGGTCAATATGGGTGTCCACGGCTCCGATGTTGATCATTGATCGGAAAGGGTTCCAGTCATGTCTATACTTCACTGAACCTATAGGGTCACATGCTTAAGGGTCATCTATCTGCTGAATACTAGACAAGGAGTCTGAGAGAAAATCACCGAAAAAGTTTCGGACAACGGAAAAAGTTCCGCAGAGAGAGGTCATCGGATGAGTTTCGATGAAACTGAAAAGTTGTTTCAGGGCATACCATTAAGTCAAATTGGTTTCGGCACATGCCTAATAATTCTTGGAGTGTGCCAGAATCATTCTAGAAGCTTTCTGGAATTTTCCGGGATAATAACCGGATATGCTCTGGAGCTGCCGGAACCGCTTCGGATGCTTTTCGCAGATGAAAATCACTAAACCGGAATTGTTTCGGAACGCGTTGAAAATCATTTTTGTGGGTAATGGAAATGTTCTAATCCCACATAAATATTTTCAGTTCGAACGGACGCTGAAAAATGTCGTCGTGAATAGTGATAATGCTTTTTGGGATATTTTATGGAAAGCCACCTTTTGGGGCTTTGCCCAAAAGATCTAGGGATGACATGGAAGGGTGGGAACCTCCTTTTGGGGGGCCCCACAAGGGGTGGGAAGTTCATGGGTGCAGCTCATCCATGGGGCCCCATTTGTCCCTTGTTTTCACTCTTTAGGTCCTTGGGAAGGACTCCATTTCATGTGGGTTTTGGGTTTTCTTGTAAAACCACCCTACCCCTTGGGATTTCCTATAAATAGAGGTGGAGGGGCAGCCCTCCACTCTCATCCCTTGCTCTCATACACATGCCATGCATTATCTGGCTTCTTCTCTCCCTCCCACGAAAAGAGTTTCGTAGAGCCGTAAGGCTGTCTGGGTTCCGGCAGGAACTAGTTCTGGACGACGAAGCCCTGCCGGATAGATGACACTGTATGTGTGCAACTCTATAGAGAGATTGTAGTTTCGGTCTTAGTTTGTGAGTGCCTCCCGAAGGGCTATCCATGTGACCGTCCGAGTTTCGAAGGTCCTCCCGAAGGGCTGTCCGAGTGACCGTTCGAGTTTCGAAGGTCCTCCCGAAGGGCTGTCCGCGATACCGTCCGGGGGGCTGTTCGACCGCCTCCCGGAGGGCTGTCTCAGGAGCAGATGAGGGTATACATCCTCGCGGTTGGGAGGTTGTAAATCCTAGCTGCGGGGATGTGCACCGCCGATCGTCATCGACTCTACTTCCCGCTGCGCTACTAGTCGGTAACAAAAAAGATCAAACCATGTATGCAATCTCCATAGTGGTCCTGGGCTGGTGCATAGGTCAGAATTTTTTTGTTTTCTGCTACGTTCCCCTACAGTGGCATCATGAGCCATGCTATGCGTAGATGCAGGTTGCGATCTACAATACATAAAGATGTATGGGTGTTGCACAATATAATAGGTAGTAGATGAGATCTATTACTGAAATTATTTGTGCAGGTAGCCCACCGGAGCACGAGGAGGTCGCGGCCAGGATCTTCGAGAGGCACCGCTCCATGGCAGCGCAGCAGCAGGGCGGCCTCTCGGACCACCAAACCCGTGCGCTCACCACTGCCTACAGCGGCGTCTGCGCCGCCTAGGAGCCCATCCAGACCCTCGGCGACCTGGCCCGTCTCAAGTGTGCATTTCCCTACCTCTCTCAGACCTCTTCCTCATACACTCTTGAGGCGAGCCCGTCGATTTTGGGTCGCGCGCTTTGGATCGGGCGCTCTAAGACGAATGGGTCAGTTTCTGATTTGGGCGCCTTAGCTTTGGGATCTTAGTTCTGTTCGGTGGATGTGACGGTTAGTCCTTGGGGGATTTTAGTTGTGCCCATTTGGTCTGAGCATGGATTTTTGGTTTGGAAGCTATTGGTCTATGGAATCATATGTTTCAGTTCAGTTCAATTTATGTTTACTCGTCTGCCGCAACCGTTGATTTGCTGCAGGTATATGCTGAAATCGATTTAGGTCATTACCATTTTTATATGTCAAGGTGTATTTATATCCCTTTAGGGTTGCCATTCTACATGGGATTTGCCTGCAAGTAGATAACGAAAGAAGTGGTGTAAGTCTATAACAACATGGCTTTAGTTTTGATCCATATTCTAGAGCTATTTCCCTTTGATTTTTCTTTTGTGTGTTGAATTTAGAGGCGAAAATCGCACACTAGACTGATGTGTGGAATGTATCTAGTACCAATGGTTGCTTTCTGCTTTGAGTCGCATCAATTTTTGAAAAACTTCACATTTTCTGAATTAGTTTAATCATTGTTGTTGCTTCTTCGGTTCTATTATTTTTGTCAGGGGAGTTGGAGGTTGGGTTGTTGACGTCATGGAAGACTCCTTTCCATGGTCCAGCCTTGACTTGTCCCCTCCGAGAAGTAATACACCAGGAGAAATGGGAAATAGTTTTCTTGATTGCTCATGTGTCCTCTGGAATCTGTTATTCCTTTTTCATCATCAGGATGACAACAAGTCTTCTTCCCCTTCAGTTTTACCAATACTCAGTTCAATGGAAACTGGTCTATTATTATATCTTAATTAAAGGGTATTGTCCTTTTAACAGGGAAGAAGAACACATGAAACAAACCTTGTGCACCACAGTTGAAATCATCTGCTTATGCAATAATGATCACACTCTACAGGTATGATTTTTTAGGGTGGGGTGGTGGGGGTCTGTCTTACCTAAATTTTTGTTGTTCACGCTGCAAAATTAGTGGAACCTTAGTACAAAGGGCAACATTTAGTTAGAGGAAAAGGGTAAAGACACTTGAATATGCAACATCGGATATTGACTGTTGTTTCCCCTTAGGGAAATGGAAAGAGGGAAGGAATTTATGATGAGGCAAGAGCTTATTGATGCTGCTGAAGCTAGTGGTCTGTCACAACATGATAATATGCCCTAGAGGCAATAATAAAGTTGTTATTTTATATTTCCTTATTCATGATAAATGTTTATTATTCATGCTATAATTGTATTAACCGGAAACTTGATACATGTGTGAATACATAGACAAAACAACGTGTCCCTAGTATGCCTCTACTAGACTAGCTCGTTGATCAAAGATGGGTAAGTTTCCTTGCCATGGACATGAGTTGTCATTTGATAACGGGATCACATCATTAGTGGAATGATGTGATGGACAAGACCCATCTGTTAGCTTAGCATAATGACTGTTCAGTTTTATTGCTACTGCTTTCTTCATGTCAAATATATATATTCCTCTGACTATGAGATTATGCAACTCCCGGACACCAGAGGAATGCCTTGTGTGCTATCAAACTTCACAACGTAACTGGGTGATTATAAATATGCTCTATAGGTATCTCCGAAGGTGTTTGTTGGGTTGGCATAGATCGAGATTAGGATTTGTCACTCCGAGTATCGGAGAGGTATCTCTGGGCCCTCTCGGTAATGCACATCATATGAGGCCTTGCAAGCAATGTGACTAATGAGTTAGTTGCGGGATGATGCACTACGGAACAAGTGAAGAGACTTGCCGGTAACGAGATTGAACTAGGTATGAAGATACTGATGCTCGAATCTCGGGCAAGTAACATAACGATGACAAAGGGAATAACGTATGTTGACATTGCGGTTCGACCGATAAAGATCTTCGTAGAATATGTGGGAACAAATATGAGCATCCAGGTTCTGCTATTGGTTATTGACCGGAGAGGTGTCTCAGTCATGTCTACATTGTTCTCGAACCCGTAGGGTCCGCATGCTTAACGTTCGATGACAATAGGTATTATATGAGTTATGTGTTTTGGTGACCGAAGGTTGTTTGGAGTCCCGGATGAGATCACGGACATGATGAGGAGTCTCGAAATGGTCGTGAGGTAAAGATTGATATATTGGACGATAGTATTCAGACACCGGAATGATTTCAAAAGGTTCAGGTATTTTTCAGAGTACCGGGAGGTTACCGGAACCCCCCGGGGAATTGTTGGGCCTACATGGGCCATAGGGGAGAGGGGAGGCAGCCCACAAGGAGTGACCGTGCCCCCTCCAATGGGGAGTCCGAATTGGACTAGGGGAGCCCCCCCCTTCCTTCTCCTCTTCCCTCTCCCTTCCCCTTTTCCCCCTCTGTAAGAAGGAAAAAAAGAGGGGGGGGGCGAATCCTACTAGGAGTGGAGTCTTAGTAGGACTCCCCCTTCCTTGGCGCGCCCCTTGTGGCTGGTCTCCTCCCCTCCTCCTTTATATACGGGGGCGTGGGGCACCCCAAAGGACATCAATTGTTTAGCCGTGCGTGGTGCCCCCCTCCACCGTTTACTCCTCCGATCATATTGTCGTAGTGCTTAGGTGAAGCCATGTGCGGATCACTTCATCAACACTGTCATAACACCGTCGTGCTGAGGAACTCATCGACTCCTTCATACCTCGATTGGATCAAGAGTTCAAGGGACGTCATCGAGCTGAACATGTGCAGAACTCGGAGGTGCCGTACGTTCGATACTTCATCGGTTGATTCGAGAAGACGTTTGATACGTCTCCGTCATATCTACTGGACTCTAACTTGCATGATTTGAATGGAACTAACCCGGACTGGCGCTTTTTTCAGCAGAACTGCCATGGTGTTATTTTTGTGCAAAAATAAAAGTTCTCGGAATGACCTGAAAATCCACGGAGCAACCTTTTGGAATTAATAAAAAATACTGGCAAAAGAATCAGCACCAAGGGGCCCAAACCCTGTTCATGAGGGTGGGGGGCGCGCCCCCTGCCTCGTGGGCCCCCTGAAGCTCCACCGACCTCAACTCCAACTCCATATATTCACGTTCGGGGAGAAAAAAATCAGAGAGAAGGATTCATCGCGTTTTACGATATGGAGCCACCGCCAAGCCCTAATCTCTCCCGGGAGGGCTGATCTGGAGTCCGTTCGGGGCTCCGGAGAGGGGAATCCGTCGCCGTCATCATCATCAACCATCCTCTATCACCAATTTCATGATGCTCACCGCCATGCGTGAGTAATTCCATCGTAGGCTTGCTGGACGGTGATGGGTTGGATGAGATTTACCATGTAATTGAGTTAGTTTTGTTAGGGTTTGATCCATAGTATCCACTATGTTCTGAGATTGATGTTGCTATGACTTTGCTATGCTTAATGCTTGTCACTAGGGCCCGAGTGCCATGATTTCAGATCTGAACCTATTATGTTTTCATGAATATATGTGTGTTCTTAATCCTATCTTGCAAGTCTATAGTCACCTATTATGTGTTATGATCCGTTAACCCCGAAGTGACAATAATCGGGATACTTACCGGTGATGACTATAGTTTGATGAGTTCATGTATTCACTAAGTGTTAATGCTTTGGTCCGATACTCTATTAAAAGGAGGCCTTAATATCCCTTAGTTTCCAATAGGACCCCGCTGCCATGGGAGGGTAGGACAAAAGATGTCATGCAAGTTCTTTTCCATAAGCACGTATGACTATATTCAAAATACATGCCTACATTACATTGATGAACTGGAGCTAGTTCTATGTCACCCTATGTTATAACTATTACATGAGGAATCGCATCCGACATAATTATCCATCACTGATCCAATGCCTACGAGCTTTTCACATATTGCTCTTTGCTTAGTTACTTTGCCGTTGCCACTGTTACAATTACTACAAAACTGCTTTTGTCACTTTTGCTACTGTTACCATTACTTCCATACAACTTTGCTACTAAATACTTTGCTGCAGATACTAAGTTATCCAGGTGTGGTTTAATTGACAACTCAACTACTGATACTTGAGAATATTCTTTGGATCCCCTTGTGTCGAATCAATAAATTTGGGTTGAATACTCTACCCTCGAAAACTGTTGCGATCCCCTATACTTGTGGGTTATCAAGACTATTTTCTGGCGCGTTGCCGGGGAGCATAGCTCTATTCTTTGAGTCACTTGGGATTTATATCTGCTGGTCACTATGAGGAACTTGAAATACGAAAGAACTATGATTTATCCCTCAACTACGAGGGGAGGTAAGAAACTGCCATCTAGCTCTGCACTTGATTCTCCTTCTGTTATGAGTAAACTTGTGACACCTAAACCTACCTCTGCTATTAATTCTGATATGTCGCATGTTATTGATGATGCCACTTCTGCTATGCATGATACTTATGATGAAACTACTTCTATGCTTGATACTAATTTGCCATTAGGTGAATTTCTTGATGAGCAACTTGCTAGGGCTACAGAGAATGAAACTATTGAAACTAATAATATTGATGAAAGTGATGATGAAGGTTCTCCCCCTAAATATGAATTACATGTTGTTCCCGAGGGTTATGTTATGGATGAAGAAATTGCTAGAGATTTTCTTGCTTGGAACGATAGATATGATCTTAAGAAGTTACTAGCTAAGCTTAAAGAAAAGTATCTAAATGCTAGAATGAAATATGACCCTGCTTTTGCTACTTCACCTATCTTTGTTACTGATAAGGATTATGATTTCTCTGTCGATCCTGAGATAATTACTTTGGTTGAATCTGATCATTTTTATGGCTATGAATCTGAAACTGTTGTGGCACATCTTACTAAGTTAAATGATATAGCCACCCTGTTCACTAATGATGAGAAAACTCGCTACTATTATATCCTTAAGATATTTCCTTTCTCATTAAAGGGTGATGCTAGAACATGGTTTAATTCTCTTGATCCTGGTTGTGTGCGTAGTCCCCAGGATATGATTTATAACTTCTCTGCTAAATATTTCCCCGCTCATAAGAAACAAGCTGCCTTAAGGGAAATATATAATTTTGTGAAAATTAAAGAAGAGAGTCTCCCACAAGCTTGGGGGAGGCTTCTCTGATTACTTAATGCTTTTCTTGATCATCCTCTCAAGAAAAATGTAATACTTGATATCTTTTATAATGGAATAACCGATGCTTCCAGAGACCACCTGGATAGTTGTGCTGGTTGTGTTTTCAAGGAAAGGACAGTCGACCAAGCTGAATTGTTATTGAATAATATGTTGACTAATGAAAACAATTGGACACTTCCTGAACCAACTCTTAAGCCAACTCCGAAGAAAAGAGGTGTTCTATTTCTCAGTCCTAAAGATATGCAAGAGGCAAAGAAATCTATGAAAGAAAAATGTATTAAAGCTGAAGATGTTAACAATTTACCTCCTGTTGAAGAAATACATGGCCTTAATATACCACATGCTGAAGAAATACATGGTCTTGATAACCCGACATAGGTAGTAAAGGTAAATTCTCTCTATAGATATGATAAAGTTGAAATCCCGTCTACTAAGTTTGCTAGGCAATGCTTGGATGAGTTTGATGACTTTATGGCTAGACAAGAAAACTTCAATGCTTATGTTGGTAGATAATTGAAAAGTAATGCTTATATGATTGGAAACTTGAGTGATTGTATGTCTAGAGTTAAGGGTGAACTTAAACTCATTAGTAAACACGCTTCTATGGTTACCACTCAAGTAGAACAAGTGCTTAAGGCTCAAAATGATTTGCTCAATGAATTGAATATAAATATGACCTTGCTGTTAGAGTAGCAACTAGAACGGATAAAATGACTCAGGAACCTTTGTATCCTGAGGGCCACCCTAAGAGAATTGATCAAGATTCTCAGAGAAATAATGTTGATGCACCTAGTCCTTCTAGGAAGAAGCAGAAAAATGATAGGACTTTGCATGCTTCTAGTGAACCTGTTGTGGACACACATGAGAATCCCAATGATATTTCTATTTCTGATGCTGAAACACAATCTGGTGATGAACATGAACCTAGTGATAATGTTAATGATGATGTTCATGTTGATGCTCAACCTGACAATAACAATGATGTAGAGGTTGAACCTACTATTGATCTTGATAACCCACAGTCAAAGAATCAACTTATGATAAGAGAGACTTCATTGCTAGGAAGCACGGTAAAGAAAGAGAGCCATGGGTTCAGAAACCCATGCCTTTTCCTCCTAAGCCATCCAAGAAAAAGGATGATGTGGACTTTGAGCACTTTGCTGAAATGATTAGACCTATGTTTTTGCGTATGCGTTTGACTGATATGCTTAGAGTGAATCCTTATGCTAAGTACATGAAATATATTATTACAAATAAAAGAAAGATACCGGAAGCTGAAATTTCCACCATGCTTGCTAATTATACTTTTAAAGGTGGAATACCTAAGAAACTTGGAGATCCAGGAGTACTAACTATACCATGCTCCATTAAAAGAAACTATGTTAAAACTACTCTATGTGATCTTGGAGCCAGTGTTAGTGTTATGCCTCTCTCTTTATATCGTAGACTTGAATTGAGTAAGTTGACATCTACTGAAATATCTTTGCAAATGACTGATAAGTCAACTGCTATACCTGTCGGTATTTGTGAGGATGTGCCTGTTGTGGTTGCAAACGTTACTATCTTAACAAACTTTGTTATTCTGGATATTCCCGAGGATGATAGTATGTCGATTATCCTTGGTAGACCCTTTTTGAATACTGCAGGGGCTATTATTGATTGCAACAAAAGCAATGTCACTTTTCATGTTAATGGTAATGAGCATACGGTACACTTTCCGAGGAAACAACCTCAAGTCCACAGTATCAATTCTATTGGAAAAATTCCATCAATTATTATTGGAGATTTTGAATTTCCTCTTCCTACTGTCAAGAAGAAATATGATATTCTTATTACTGGTGATGTACATATCCCCGTTGAGGTAACCTAGTGTTATTCAAAATTTCTCCGGTTCCATGTTATTCGGAATGAGTTTGTTAACAAGACTTGATCAACCTTGTTAGTGGATTCCCTTTGATGAGCATGAGATGGATGAAGTTAGAAAGCGCAACTCTCTGTACCATCCTTTTACTTTCTGTTATTTAGATAAAATAAAGAAAAAATAGTATTTTCTGTCTGTTTTCTGACTTATCCATGCAATAAAAAAATACCCGAAAATAAAAAGTTCTCCAAATGCCCTGAAAATGAAATATGATTTTTTCTAGAATATTTAAGAATATTTGGCACTGAGAACACAGCAGGGGGGCAAGCACCCGACCACATTAGAAAATAAAATAGAATGAGAGTCATTCCCTATGCCTCAGCCATAGGTTCTATAAAGTGTGCTATTATGTGTACCAGACCTATTATTTACCTTCTCATGAGTTTGTCAAGGGGGTACGATAGTGATCCAGGAGTGGATCACTAGATAGCGGTCTAAGTTATCCTTAGTTACCTAAGAGGACTAAGGAAATATTTCTCAGTTATGGAGGTGATAAAGAGTTTGTTGTAAAGAGTTACGTCGATGAAAGCTTTTACACCGATCCAGATGACTCTGAGTCTCAATCTAGATACATATTGAAAGTGGGAGCAATTAGCTTGAGTAGCTCCATGCAGAGCATTGTAGACATAGAAAATTTGCAAAATACATACGACTCTGAATGTGGCAGACCTGTTGACTAAGCCTCTTCCACGAGCAAAACATGATCAACACCAAGACTCCATGGGTGTTAGATTCATTACAATGTAATCTAGATTATTGACTCAAGTGCAAGTGGGAGACTGAAGGAAATATGCCCTAGAGGCAATAATAAAGTTGTTATTTTATATTTCCTTATTCATGATAAATGTTTATTATTCATGCTAGAATTGTATTAACCGGAAACTTGATACATGTGTGAATACATAGGCAAAACAACGTGTCCCTAGTATGCCTCTACTAGACTAGCTCGTTGAGCAAAGATGGCTAAGTTTCCTAGCCATGGACATGAGTTGTCATTTGATAACAGGATCGCATCATTACATGGACAAGACCCATCTGTTAGCTTAGCATAATGATCGTTCAATTTTATTGCTACTGCTTTCTTCGTGTCAAATATATATTCCTCCGACTATGATATTATGCAACTCCCGGACACCGGAGGAATGCCTTGTGTGCTATCAAAAGTCACAATGTAACTGGGTGATTATAAAGATGCTCTACAGGTATCTCCGAAGGTGTTTGTTGGGTTTGCATAGGTCAAGATTAGGATTTGTCACTCCGAGTATCGGAGAAGTATCTCTGGGCCCTCTCGGTAATGCACATCATATGAAGCCTTGCAAGCAATGTGACTAATGAGTTAGTTGCGGGATGATGAACTATGAAGCGAGTAAAGAGACTTGCCGGTAACGAGATTGAACTAGGTATGAAGATACCGATGATCGAATCTCGATCAAGTAACATGCCGATGACAAAGGGAATAACGTATGTTGACATTGCAGTTCAACCAATAAAGATCTTCGTAGAATATGTGGGAACCAATATGAGCGAACAGGTTCCGCTATTGGTTATTGACCGGAGAGGTGTCTCGGTCATTGAAAGTGCAACTAATCCCTAGGTGGTTTTGGTAATTCTTAAGAACATATAGCTCATTGAACTAATACCCTTTCAAGATGATCATCTCAGGAAGTTCAATGATTGGCATGGCATGGACTAGAGATGTGGACCCCTTAAAATGCTAAGGGCACATATTAGCAACAAGCTCAAGACTCTACATTTTCATTTTAGTGATCCAAGATCACATTGAGTCCGTAGGAATGCCAATACTATTAAAAGGGGATGAGGTGTTGCTTAATGGCTTGCTTACTCAAAATGATTAGTGATATGCTCCAAAACCCTCAGCCACTTTCTCATTTCCACATATGTCCTGAACCCAAAAGTCAAACTCGGCCCCACCAATTTGATCTATCCTGTGCCACCGAGTTCAGTTGACATAGCCACTGCCACAAACCCTATTCACTTCGGTTTCACCGATAGGGATCTCAGGCTCACCGAGATGGGGTTGCAAACCCTCTGTTTCCCTTCGTAACGTTTCGGTCTCACCCAAATGAGCGACCGGTCCCACCGAGTTCGCAATGCAAACTCCCTGTTTCCTTTTTGTAACATTTCGGTCTCACCGAAATGAGTGATCGGTCCCACCGAGTTTGCTTGACCAACTCTTTGTTTGCGTATTACTGAAATCTGTCCCACCGGGTTCATGTGATCGGTCTCACCAAGATCAAGTTATGCCCTAACCCTAGCGCACCGGTCCCACCGAGTTGATCATGTTGGTCCCACCGAAAAGCCTAACATTCACATTTTGAACTAAATCGGTCTGACCGAGTTTCACTATTTGGTCCCACCGAGTTTGGGAATCTGTGTGTAACAGTTAGATTTTGTCTGGAGGCTATATATACCCCTCCACCCACTCTTCATTCATAGAGAGAGTCGTCAGAATGTGCCTACACTTCCAGCATTCATTTTCTGAGAGAGAACCACCTACTCATGTGTTAAGACCAAGACATTCCATTCCAACCACAAGAATCTTGATCTCTAGCCTTCACCAAGTTGCTTTCGACTCAAATCATCTTTCCACCATAGCAAATCTGTGTGAGAGAGAGTTGAGTGTTGGGGAGACTATCATTTGAAGCACAAGAGCAAGGAGTTCATCATCAACACACCATCTGTACCTATTGGAGAGTGGTGTCTCCTAGATTGGTTAGGTGTCAGTTGGGAGCCTCTGTCAAGATTGTGGAGTTGAACCAAGGAGTTTGCAAGGGCAAGGAGATCGCCTACTTCGTGAAGATCTACCCAAGTGAGGCAAGTCCTTCATGGGCGATGGCCATGGTGGGGTAGACAAGGTTGCTTCTTCGTGGACCCTTCATGGGTGGAGCCCTCCGTGGACTCGCACACCCGTTACCCTTCGTGGGTTGAAGTCGCCATCAACGTGGATTACGATAGCACCACCTATCGGAACCACGCCAAAAATCTTCATGTCAACATTGCGTTTGCTCCCTCCAAACAACTCCCCTTTACCTTCATATTAAATGATTTACATTCCGCTGCTATACTCTTAGAATTGCATGTGTAGGTTGATTACTTGACTAGTGCTAAGTTGCTAAAATCTACCAAGAATTACAATTCGGAAAAGGCTAGGCTTTTATTTGGTCAAGTAGTCTAATCATGCCCCCCTCTAGACATACTTTCGATCCTATAAGTGGTATCAGAGCTTTGGTCTCCTTTTGCCTTGATTTCCATAGCTTTGGTGATCATAGCGTTGGTTTCACAACCTAGGAGAGTATGGCGTCTAGTGAGGGAAATTACCACCATAGAGGTCCTTACTTTGATGGTACTAATTTTGCTAGTTGGAAACATAAGATGAAAATGCATATTCTTGGACATAACCCCACCGTTTCGGCTATTGTGTGTATTGGTTTGCAAGGTGAATTCTTAGATGGGAGAGAACTGAATCGTGAAGCTACCATGGAAGAATTGAAGATGTTTAAATACAATGCTCAAGCTTGCGATATCCTCTTCAACGGATTGTACCCCGAAGAATTCAACAAAATCAGCCGTCTTGAGAATGCAAAGGAAATTTGGGATACTTTGATTGATATGCACGAAAGTACCGACTCCGTCAAGGAATCCAAGTTGGATGTGCTTCAAAGTCAACTTGACATGTTCAAAATGAAGGATGGTGAAGGTGTCGCTGAAATATACTCTAGGCTTGCTCTCATTACAAATGAGATTGTCGGCTTAGGAAGTGAAGAGATGACCGACAAATTCATCATCAAGAAGATCCTAAGAGCCTTGGATGGAAAATATGATACAGTGTGTAGTTTGATCCAAATAATGCCAAATTACAAAGATCTCAAGCCAACCAAAGTCAAATTGTTGCTCATGAGATGTCACTCAAGGATAAAGAAGAGCTTCACAACAAGTCTAGTGGTGCTTACAAAGCCTCATGTGATGCTCCTACATCATCAAGTGAGAAACAAGCCTTCAATGAAGAATTGAGCTTAATGGTGAAGAACTTCAACAAATTCTACAAGAGTAGAAGCAAGGAAAGAAGTTCCAAGTCAAGGTCCTACAATGACAAAAGATCTTCTAGTTGTGAGCGGAATTGCTACAATTGTGGAAGACCTGGACACCACTCCAATGAGTGTACGGCTCCATACAAGAGAAGAGAAGACTCACCTAAAAGGAGAAGCAAAAGGGAAGAATCACCTCCAAGAGAGAGAAGGAGTAGATATGATCGCTATGAACGAAGAACCTCTCGAAGAAGCAAGGATTCAGAAAGGAAGGACAAGTCATCAAGGAGCTACACAAAACAAAGACATCGAGCTCATGTTGGTGAATGGGTATTCGGTTCTGACTCCCACCACCACTCCGAGAGAAGTTATCACTCCGACTCCGAATATACTCAAGATGAAGGTGTTGGCAGTCTAGCACTTGTGTCAACCAACTCCTATGACATATTTGAGTCACCAAATGATGGAATTGGAAGATGCTTCATGGATAAAGGCCCCAAGGTATCACACCCCGAGTATGTTGATTTCAATAGTGATGAAGATGATTTGCTAGGTGATGATGATTTACTTGTTGACAACTCTAGTGATGAATACTGTGATGAAAATACTATTAATCATGCTAATCAAGATGAAACGAATGACAATGATAAGAAGGAGATTGAGAGTCTAACTAAAGAATTAATCACTCTTAAGTTAGCTCATGAAACTACTTTGGAAGATCATCGAGAACTTTTCAAAACTCATGAGAAGCTACGCTTCGAGAAGCTCAATCTTGAGCAAGAACACGAGTTCTTTAAAGCCATCAATGATGATCTTGAGAAGAAAACTTCTTCTTACATTGCCAAGCGTTTACTCTTGTCTACTTACATGCCACAAGTTAAATCTAGCAACAAGAGTAAGAAAGATTCTTATTCTAGTAGAAACAATAATCATGCCAAATCCAGTATTGTTGCTTCTAGTAGTTCTCTTGATTCCACTAATGGTTCTCTTAGCCAAGTTACACTTGAGCAAGAAAATAGCTCACTCGTACACGTCGGTGCTATACAAAGAGTTTTAACCCCTTTCCGCGACGGCATTTGGAACCGTCGCCATGTGAGTGTGGGCGATAGGGGGTTCCTTCCCACATGACCCAGAAACCGTCGGGGATAGGCCCTCCTGGCACACAAGCTGGGGCAAAAGGAGCTCGTGTGCGATCGGGCAAGGCATCGAAACCCAATTGTTTCCATTCGTATGTACATCCCACACGGTGAATCCCAGAAAAACATTTCCGTTTGTATGTATATCACACACAGTCAATCCAAGGAGAATGTTTCCGTTCTCATGTACATCCCACACAGTGAATCCAGGGAAAATGTTTCCGTTCATATGTACTTCCCACACAGTGAATCCAGGGAAAACGTTTCCGTTCGTATGTACATCCCACACAGTCAATCCAGGGAAAACGTTTCCGTTCATATGTACATCCCACACAGGTTTATGTATAGGCTTGTGTGTGATACGTGTAACTATCACACACGCTATGCCTTGGTTATCCGCTTGCTTTTATCAACTATATCACACACGATTTGATGAAGAAAACTGTGTGGCATTGGCCTATCCATCACAAGCGCTTTTACTTCTAGAACCGTTTGCAAAGTTCCATGACCCATTTCACAGGTTTATTAGTTTACAATTAATAATTCCAGCATTACGCAAATTCACATTTCATATCGAACAACTGTTTGCCAATTTCATATCAGGCACATAGATATATTTTAACATCACAATACGATAGCTACCGGAAAATAGCACAGTACATCATATAGATAGTTCAAATTCATAAGAACAATATTAGAACAATGTATTCATTTTCCTAATCGAGATCATTCAGGCTCGCCTTATCCACCTCTGCTTTCAGTTCAGTAAGAACCTGTTTTGCACTGACCAACTGGGAAAGTGCCTCCTCCTTCGCCAACACCATCTTAGCAAAGTCTGATTTATAAATCTGAGCTCATTCTCCACCTTCCTCCTTTTATCCTGCATCTTCAAATATTCTTCAGCGTTGACAACACTTTCTCTAAGCCTACCTCTGTTCTCTTCCTGATACATGCTCCAGAGCTTTGCTAGGCACATCTTCAAAGACTATGGCCACTCTTGATCAACCCACTCCAAGTAAGAACACTTCCGTTCATCATATAATATTTAAAACTAGATTAGTAAAAATTGTAGGGAAAATGGGTTTATAGCAACATAGAAAATCACCAATACTTCTTTTGAAAAACTGAAGAAACAGGTTAATTATGACATATCTTCTAAAAAGGATCAATGTGCAAATGAATTAATTGCTACTCACACAACAGCCAAATTTTGAAATATCGGAAGCTATAATTAACTACAACAATGCTACAAGTTCTTACTCATGTACTATAAATAACAAATTGAACATTTTAAGAGGAAGGTAAATATAACTGCAACAGCATAGCGACAGTGTTTGGATGACAGCAAATTGATACTAACAGGTGTGTACATGCACAAATTTAGTAACATAGAACTAATAGCACTAAGGTGTCCACTATGTATGCCAAAACTGGTGTAAAGACAACTGTTGCTACATCTCGCACCGGTGCCCTGCACTGGCGAGCCGACGTAGCGGAAAAAATTAGGGACCCAAACTTGGGAGCACCTAGTTGCTCCGATGCCCAATTCCTTCATGCCATAAATATTTAGTATTTTACTTCTTGGCTGCTCGTATGTGTGGACAAGTTGGCTCCACAAACTGCTGAAGTGGTGCCAAATAATTTTCTAATGGCACCGCTGATGAGATGGGAACATTTTTAGATACTAGGTACAAACTGTAACACTGTCTTAGGATGCGTTTGGTTGAAGGTGTGGTATGAATGGGTTGGGACCGTGACAGTGTCTGAATCACATCTAACAAATGATTTGTAACAACGAAAGAGGGACTAACCTTCTCTGCACATGATAGAAACTTCCTCCCACTGTCCACAGATTCAAACGCAACTAGCTTCACGCATGGAGGTTGATGGTGACAACGAGCAGACAGATCTTCAGCCACCCCGCTCCATTCGTTGCAACTGATGGTCCTAGGGAACTACAAGAGGAACAAATGACTCAAATCGACCGTCGGGTAAAAATCCTTCATTCCAAGTCGTAGCCCGAGAGAGAGAAGAGAGGCATACCCGGGTGGTGAAGGAGTCGGAGGAGGAGGAGGAACCGCTGGAGAGGTCTTTAAAGAAGACCATGGCGACCCGGCGGTAGGATGCGAGACGGCGAGAGCGAGGAAGCAAGCGAGGAAGCGGCTATAGCTTAGGAAGGAACGAAGGGGGAAACAGGGGAAATGTGACTTGTGGTCAGGGAGAAAAGGGGATGGGGAGAGGGGAGGGTAGATATTTTGGCGGTAGGCCAAAAATTTTGAAATGTGGAGGGAAACTTTGCGCGTGGTGCCGCTGGACACCATTCACTTTGAATGATAGTGTGCATCGCAAATGATTCTTCTGCTTAACGCGCATGGGATGAGTTTGATAATTAAAATTTTGGTGGAAATTTCCCCGCGTATGTCATTGCATAATTTAACATCGCTTGCTAATTTGGGCACACAAAAGAGCGTACAGCACATCGACCAGACTTACTGAATCGAGCTATTTTAGTATTTAAACAGAGACAGTTCACCTAAACATTGCTCTAACAAAAGACCAGCATTAAAAACAAAGCCTAAGTATGAATAATTTTAACAAATCCGCCGCCGCGCCGGCCTATGCATTGCCGGTGTGAGATGATACATCGATGACTTGTCCTAGCGACATGCCGCCGTTGGTGGACTCCGCGTCCCCCCGCTGAAGTCGACCGCATCCTTGTCATCGTCCTCGTCCTCGGCGTCGCCCTCAAGGTTGTAGTACTCATAGTAGTGGCTGCGCCAGAGCTCACGTTGGTACTCCACCACCGATTCCTCAACGAACATACTCTTCTCTACCTCGACCTAGGCCACGCGCAACTCCTCCTGCCGGCGCTCCTCAATCTCCGCCGCCTCCTGCATCTCCAGCTCCCGCTCGACGACCTCATGAGGAAGTAGGTGCTCCATGGCCACCGCTGCCTTTTCGGACATGGGTTGCATGCTGCATTCCGAGGTGGCCTGGAATATCTTGGCGTGGATGGCCTTGACCCGGGCGACATCGGCTGCACAGACGGCAGCTCGAGCGCTCTTGGCATTTGCAGCCGCCGTCGCAGCAGCAGCTGCAGCCGTATCGGCTGCTGCTACTGCTGCCCTGTCGGCTGCCGCAGACGCCCTCTCGATGGAAGCGGCCACGCTCAATGCGGATGCGGCGACACTCTCGACGTAGGTGGCCACGCTCTCGGCGCAGGCGGCGACACTCGAGGGGAGGGGGGACGCGGCCATCGTACGGGCCTTCACGAAGCGTTTCCATGGCTTCATCTTTGCAAGAAGGGGGTGCGGGAATGGGATCAGGATTTCTGGATTCGGGGGTCGCCGGCACTGAAGCAGACGAGCCGGAGAAGCTTAAGGAGGAAGACTTAAATACACCCAGAATTTTTCATCACAAACGATTCCTACAAAACAACTTTGTGTGATGTTGTAGATATTTTTTATTAGCTGTGAAAAACGAATTTGGAGTAAATTGGCAATGGATGGTGTTTTAAATGTATGAGAAAATTTGTAGTACTAATACAACTGTCATGTCAAATTTTGGAAAATTTCAGGGGTCATTTGACCTTTTAAGTCATTTAAGTGATTTTCTAGCCATTTAATGACCGTAGTTGAAATTTCAACTACATGTACATGCAGCAGCTAACCAAAACGGTTTGAAAAGCCATATTATGTGTACTTGTGTGCGATTTAATTCCACGTGCAGTAAATTGGATGGAATTTTCAAACATATTGGTCTAATGGCTATGACACAATTAAGCATGGAGTGCCATGGCATTTAAATTCTAAAATATTAAAAACACGAAACCTTGCTTGATGTAATGTCATACCACCAAGATGATGAGGTACAAAAAATGGTCTGTTTGACAAAACTTTGGACACACACCCCTCACAAACCGGAGCAACTCACTAGAAGGCTCGTGGTTCCGAGAGGGAACAATGCATGTTTGATGACGAACGGCAGATAGCTTCCTCTTACGGCCTTTAAAATTTTTCTACGTGTAATGTGCACTGATACAAACTGTTGTGAAAATTTGGAAAATTTCAGGGGTCATTTGACCTTTTGAAGACATTTAAGTGATTTTCTAGCCATTTAATGACCGTAATTCAAATTTGAACTAGATGTACATGCAACGGCTAACCATAACGGTTTGAAAAATCATGTTTGTGTACTTGTGTGCGAGTTGATTCCATGTGCAGTAAATTAAAAGGAATTTTCAAACATATTAGTCTCACGGCATGGACACATGCATGGAGTGCCATGGCATTTTAATTCCAAAAAATTAAAAAATGATCAGGAAAACATGAAATTTTGCTTGATGTAATATCATGCCACCAAGATGGTGTGGTAAAAAAATTGTCCTGTTTGACGAAATTTTGGACACACACCCCTCACAAACCGAAGCAACTCACTAGAAGGCTTGTGGTTCCGAGAGGGAACAATGCATGTTTGATGACGAACGGCAGATAGGTTCCTCTTACGGCCTTCAAATTTTTTCTACGTGTAATGTACACTGATACAAACTGTCATGTGAAAATTTGGAAAATTTCAGTGGTCATTTGACCTTTTGAAGACATTTAAGTGATTTCGTAGCCATTTAATGACCGTAATTCAAATTTGAACTAGATGTACATGCAATGGCTAACCATAACGGTTTGGAAAATCATATTCATGTACTTGTATGCGAGTTAATTCCATATGCAATAAATTAGAAGAAATTTTCAAACATATTGGTCTCACGACATGGACACATGCATGGAGTGCCTTGGCATTTTAAATTCAAAAAATAAAAAATGATCAGGAAAACATGAAACTTTGCTTGATGTAATGTCATGCCACCAAGATGATGTGGTACAAAAAATTGGCCTGTTTGACGAAAGTTTGGACATACACCCCTCACAAACTAGAGCAACTCAGTAGAAGGCTCGTGGTTCCGAGAGTGAACAATGCATGTTTGATGATGAACGGCAGATAGCTTCCTCTTACAGTCTTCAAAAAATTTCTACGTGTAATATGCACTGATACAAACTGTCATGTGAAAATTTGAAAAATTTCAGGGGTCAGTTGACCTTTTGAAGACATTTAAGTGATTTCCTAGCCATTTAATGACTGTAATTCAAATTTGAACTAGATGTACATGCAACGGCTAACCATAATGGTTTGAAAAATCATATTTGTGTATTTATGTGCGAGTTAATTCCATGTGTAGTAAATTAGAAGAAATTTTCAAACATATTGGTCTCACGGCATGGACACCTGTACATGCATGGAGTGCCATGGCATTTTTATTCCAAAAAATTAAAAAATGATCAGAAAAACATGAAATCTTGCTTGATGTAATGTCATGCCACCAAGATGATGTGATACAAAATTGGCTTGCTTGACAAAAGTTTGGACACACACCCTCACAAAACGGAGCAACGCACTAGAAGGCTCGTGGTTCCGAGAGGGAACAATGCATGTTTGATGATGAACGACAGATAGTTCCCTCTTACGGCCTTCAAAAAAATTTCTACGTATGTGCACTGATACAAACTGTCATGTGAAAATTTCAAGGGTCATTTGACCTTCTAAAAACATTTAAGTGATTACCTAGCCATTTAATGATCGTAATTCAAATTTGAACTAGATGTACATGCAACGGCTAACCATAACGGTTTGAAAAATCATATTTGTGTAATTGTGTGCGAGTTAATTCCGTGTGCAGTAAATTAGAAGGAATTTTCAAACATATTGGTCTCACGGCATGGACACATGCATGGAGTGCCATGGCATTTTAATTCCAAAAAAATTAAAAATGATCAGAAAAACATGAAACATTGCTTGATGTAATGTCATGCCACCAAGATGATGTGGTTAAAAAAATTGGTCTATTTGACGAAAGTTTGGACACACCCCCCACACAAACCAAAGCAACTCACTAGAAGACTCGTGGTTCCAAGAATGGAACAATGCATGTTTGATGACGAACGGCAGATAACTTCCTCTTACGACCTTCAATTTGTTTCTACGTGTAACATGCACTAAACAACTGTCATATGAAAATTTGGAAAATTTTAGTGGTCATTTGACCTTTTGAAGACATTTAAGTGATTTTTTATCCATTTAATGACCATAATTCAAATTTTAACTACATCTACATGCAACGGCTAACCATAACGGTTTGAAAAATCATATTTGTGTACTTGCGTGCGAATTAAAAAATCATCAGGTGATGTAAATATCTGGTGTTCAAAAAAGAAAATGTAAAATCTTGCAAGACAACCGACACACACTATTGGCACTCTATTTCGCGCCTCGAGGTTTGGAAGGTGAGTGGTGGGCTTTATTAATCAGACACAATTCTGCATTGGGAACCGTCAACTATTATGTTCACACACAGATTTTGCTGCGAGAATCGTGTGTAATTCACACTATAGTACTCGTAAATTCCGGCGACCGGTGTGTGTACTATTCCCGTTGATCTAGATTCCGGCCGCCAATAAATACTACCTTCCTCACATCATCCCGCATGCATTCTCATCTAGATCATCCCCTTGCTCGCTCTCTCTCTCTCTCAAATCTCTGCCATGGTGCCGCTGGTCTACCCACGCACCGACGAGGAGTCGCCGCCCCCCGAGGACGCTCACTCGAATATCAGCAACGATGATACCTACGCGCCGCCGTACGAGGTTGCCCCCCCCAGCTTTGGATTGGTTTTGGGGCCAGTGCGATATTTTTCTTTGGAAGTCGCTGCCGCCGGCTGAGAAAGCCAGGCAAGTGGCTTTCAAGAAGGAGATGGCAGAAGAGGATGCCAGGTACCAGGCGGCCTGTGAAACCCGTGATGCCGCCTGGAAAAAGGAGGTCGCGGAGCTTTGGGGGCGGGCGCATCATCGTGCGGAGGAGGTGTATGAAGACGGGTACTTCGCCAGGAAGGCTAGAGCTGCTAGGCGCCTCGCCGCTGCATGGAGCTGGGCCGATAAGCTCCAGCGTGCCACTGACGAGGAGCTCTGGTGGGCGCCCAACGAAATGGCAAGATCGTTCGCTTGCGTCCGCCAGCAAGAGGCGGCAGAGTACTGCCTCTGCTCTGCACGTCAAGCGCTATGAGGCGGAGGAGGCAGAGTACTGCCTCTGCTCTGGGAAGACGCCGCGCAACAGGGAGCTGATGGCGAGGGGCTACCGGAATACTGGCCCCAGGAGGGATTATTAGTTTTAGTGTTGTTCGTTTCAATTTTATGCATTGTACCTAGTAGTTAAGTATCATCATGTATATGTGATGATATTATATATATTCTGTGATGAACTAATGAACAATTAATATTATATATATTATGAATTCCATTTTCTATATGTTTTTGTATACTAATTTGAATCTATCTGTTATCATCCACATATACAGAATGGAAAGCGTATAAACACACATTGAAATAGAACATATAAGAACGGAAAATAGAGTACACACATTGAAACAGAGCAATAAACAGAGCAATAGTATGATTGTTGTGAATACATAGCTATCCATGTCTAAATGACTCAACAAAATAAAACGCGTCCATGAGACCATGACCAGCAGCCCTTGCCTACGGTAGCTCTTGGCTCTGCCTAAATTTATGCAGGCGTTCGTCCAAGCAGTCGACACACTCGCGGTACATCTGGAGCGCGATCTCGAGCTCCAAGTTTGCTATTTCATCGGAGATCACCACCTTGAGGATGCGACGGCCATGTTCCTCTACTGCGCCAGGTGGTACACCTGGGCCAAGGAGGCGGTCAAGCCTACTGACCAGCGTGTTGGCATCGAGCAGGCCGCGGACAAGGCGAACGACGCGGCGGGCGTCCAGTGCAAGTACGGCGCGGCCGGCCTCTGGTGCAAGTACGGCGGCAGAGGGCCTATGCCCACTCCTGGCGGGGAATGGGGGTACTAACGGGACATGTACCCAGCTGTGACGCCCTGTCGACAGCAGGCAAGTGCTGATGGATCCGCTCTTGCTATGCGGCGCACTGCGCCTCTCGCTCTGCGGTGCTCCAACGAGTCACAGCCTATCGGCGCATATGCGCCTAGCTTGCTCTGCGGTGCGCCATTGATCATGTTGTGCGGCGTGCTGCAGCCTCTCGGCGCTGACATGCCTATCTTGATCCGCAGCACTAAAGCGCCATGTACCAAGGGTCTGCTCAACCCTGGCGATGACGCGCATCACGGTGTCGTCCATCACTTTGCCGGGGAGCGCCGCAGCCTCGACGGGCCGTGGCGCCTTCTGGTTTTCCTCGTCAACGAGGTTGATGGAAGAGGCGGCGCTTTGGTGAGTTGGCATGCTTGGAAAAGGTGGATGTGCTACAGGCTGCGCTTGTTGCCTCCGTGCATCGCGCCGCGCCTAGGTTTATGTGCAATATCGCTGGGTGGCAGGAAACAGTGAGGAAATGGCGGAAACGATGGCGTGTTCATAGAACGCTGATACGTCTTCAACGTATCTATAATTTATGAAGCATTCATGCTATTTTATTATCTGTTTTGAATGATTACGGGCTTTATTATACACTTTTACATTACTTTTGGGACTAACCAATTAACCGGAGGCCCAGCCCATATTGTTGTTTTATTGCCGGTTTCAGTATTTCAATGAAAAGGAATATCAAACGGAGTCCAAACGGGATGAAACCTTTGGCAGCGTGATTTTTGGAACGAACATGACCCAGGAAACTTGGAGTGCAAGCCGGGGAAGCATCAAGGAAGCCACAAGATAGGGGCATGCGCCCTCCACTCTTGTGGGCCCCTCGAGGTTCCCGTGACCGACTTCTTTCGCCTATATAAGCCTACGTACCCTAAAAACATCGAAACCGAAGATAGATCGGGAGTTCCGCCGCTGCAAGCCTCTGTAGCCACCAAAAAACCTCTCGGGAGCCTGTTCCGGCACCCTGCCGGAGGGGGAATCCCTCACCGGTGGCCATCTTCATCATCCCGGCACTCTCCATGACGAGGAGGGAGTAGTTCACCCTCGGGGCTGAGGGTATGTACCAGTAGCTATGTGTTTGATCTCTCTCTCTCTCGTGTTCTCTCTATGGCACGATCTTGATGTATCGTGAGCTTTGCTATTATAGTTGGATCTTATGATGTTTCTCCCCCCTCTACTCTCTTGATTTGAATGGAGTTTTCCTCTTGAAGTTATCTTATCGGATTGAGTCTTTAATGATTTGAGAACACTTGATGTATCTCTTGCAGTGTTTATCTGTGGTGACAATGGGATATCACGTGCCACTTGATGTATGTTTTGATGATCAACTTGCGGGTTCCGCCCATGAACCTATGCATAAGGGTTGGCACACGTTTTCGTCTTGACTCTCCAGTAGAAACTTTGGGGCACTCTTTGAAGTTCTTTGTGTTGGTTGAATAGATGAATCTGAGATTGTGTGATGCATATCGTATAATCATGCCCACGGATACTTGAGGTGACAATGGAGTATCTAGGTGACATTAGGGTTTTGGTTGATTTGTGTCTTAAGGTGTTATTCTAGCATGAACTCTATTATAGATTGAACGGAAAGAATAGCTTCATGTTATTTTACTACGGACTCTTGAATAGATAGAACATAAAGGATAACTTTGAGGTGGTTTCGTACCCTACCATAATCTCTTTGTTTGTTCTCTGCTATTAGTGGCTTTGGAGTGACTCTTTGTTGCATGTTGAGGGATTGTTATATGATCTATCTATTTTATTATTGTTGAGAGAATTTGCACTAGTGAAAGTATGAACCTTAGGCCTTGTTTCCTACCATTGCAATACCGTTTACGCTCACTTTTATCATTAGTTACCTTGCTGTTTTTATATTTTCAGATTACAAAAACCTATATCTACTATCCATATTGCACTTTTATCACCATCTCTTCGCTGAACTAGTGCACCTATACAATTTACCATTGTATTGGGTGTGTTGGGGACACAAGAGACTTTCTGTTATTTGGTTGCAGGGTTGTTTGAGAGAGACCATCTTCATCCTACGCCTCCCACGGATTGATAAACCTTAGGTCATCCACTTGAGGGAAATTTGCTATTGTCCTACAAACCTCTGCACTTGGAGGCCCAACAACATCTAAAAGAAGAAGGTTGTGTAGTAGACATCAAGCTCTTCTCTGACGCCGTTGCCGGGGAGGTGAGTGCTTGAAGGTATATCTTTAGATCTTGCAATCGAATCTTTTTGTTTCTTGTTTTATCACTAGTTTAGTTTATAAAAGAAAACTACAAAAAAATGGAATTGAGTTTGTCTTATACGCTTCGTCTTTTTAGTATCTTTCGTGAGTTTGATGAAAAGGAAAATTGTGCTCAAGAGTTAGAAGAAGAAATCTATAGAATGTTTGATACTAAATCTTTGAATGATGAGCATGATTGCAATGTTTTTAGTATGAACTCTCTGAATATCCATAGTACTAATGATGATTGCACTAGTTATGATGAAAATGTCTCTTATAAGCATGTCGATTTTTGTGGAGTGGATTGGGTTTGCAAGTACACACCAAATACAGAAAATAGATATTGCAAGAGGCATAAGCATTTAGAAACTAAAGGGTTGCAAGAAAGTCTTGATGTTTGTGCTGAAAAATTCAATATTTTCGCGCTTCTTTTGAAATTTGCAATGAACGTGGTCATTTAAATCTCCAATGCAAATTGTTTCATGATCAAATCGTGTCCAAAAATTGTGATAGCTTGATTACCCTTGGGCATCATAAAGAGCTTAGTCTTCTTTTGGGGTATGAAGAAATGAAATGTATAACTGAGGGTATTCCAAAATTTAATCTTGATAGATTTCTTGATTTTGATCTAGAGACGGTTTATATGTTTTGTGCGGAGAATTGCATTGAAAATCCTTATATTGCCAATCACCTAAAGAAAAGAAAGCAATTAGAAGATGAAGAGAATACTAATGAAAGGGAAGAGGCTTCCCAATCTCCTCCTATTATTTCTTATGATAAATCAGGTAACGAGGAGGAGCTTTCTATTCAACCAATCTCGTCAATAAGGAGCTCAAAGAGGAAGGTTGAACCCACACATAATGTGAAGAAGAAAAAGAAAAGTAGGAGCAACAAAGGTAGAAAGGTATCCCTCCCAAATGATGTTGCTCCTACTACTCATTGTGATGATGATAATTGCTATACTATTGGTGCTATCCATATTTTTAATGATGAGAGTGATTATGCTTATGATATGAAAAGGCCCAAGCTTGGGGAAGCTATGTTTGATGAGGATGAAATATTTGAGAATATATTTGCTGAAATTAATGTTTGTCCCAAGCTTGGGGATGCTACGTTTAGTGAATATGATATTTTTAGTATCCCAAGTTTTGATATGCAAAGTTATTATGATGATAGCATGCCTCTTACCTATGATGATTATATTGATGAAAGTGGGTTTGGAAGAGTGTCAACTTTAGGAAGTAGTGATCCCACTATTTTGGAGGATGTTGAATATTATTGTGATAATTATGAAATTGGATTTGGAGAGGTCATGACTTTATTTAGTGATGAATCGACTATTTCGGAAGAGGTTCCAATTGATTATGAGAACAAAGTTGCTATCTATGATAATTATTGTGATGACTTGTATGCTATTAGGAATAATGATAACCATGAAACTTGTCATCATGATTTTAGTTTTTAATTGGATTATGCCTCACATGATAATTATTTTGTTGAGTTTGCTCCCACTACTATTCATGAGAAGAAATTTTCTTATGGGGAGAGTAGTAAATTTTCTATGCTTCTAGATCATGAAAAGAATGCTTTAGGTGCTGGTTATATTGTTGAATTCATTCATGATGCTACTGAAAATTATTATGAGAGAGGAACATATGCTTGTAGGAACTGCAATAATATCAAGTTTCCTCTCTATGTGCTTAAAGTTTTGAAGTTATGCTTGTTTAGTCTTCCTATGCTAGTTGATTATTGTTCCCATAAGTTGTTTGCTCACAAAATCCCTATGCATAGGAAGAGGGTTAGGCTTAAATGTGCTAGTCATATGCTTCATGATGCTCTCTTTATGTTTCAATTCTTATCTTTTATGTGAGCATCATTGTCATCATCATGCCTAGCTAGAAAGGCATTAAAGAAAAGCGCTTGTTGGGAGACAACCCAATATTTACCCTTACTGTTTTTGTGTGTCCACATGATTATTCTACAGTAGTAATCATGTTTTATAGCTTTTGTTTCAATAAAGTGCCAAGTAAGACCTTTAGGATGGCTTACAGTGATAGTTGCGTTGATCCTGCTGAAAATCTGAAACATTTGCCCCCAGTAAATTAGTTTTGTTAATTCACAGAAACGTACTTCTAATATGATCATTTTTGCTTTGGATTGTTACACAAATTTCTTAGGACTTCCTAATTTGGTAGGATTGTTCGAGTTCCAGAAGTATACGATTGATACAGATTACTACAGACTGTTCTGTTTTTGACAGATTCTGTTTTCTACGTGTTGTTTGCTTATTTTGATGAATCTATGAGTAGTATCGGAGGGTATTAACCATAGATAAGTTGGAATACAGTAGATATTACACCAATATGAATTTAGAATGAGTTCATTACAATACCTAAGTGGTGGTTTTATTTTCTTATACTAAAGGAGCTTACGAGTTTTCTGTTGAGTTTTGTGTTGTGAAGTTTTCAAGTTTTGGGTAAAGATTCGATGGACTATCGAATAAGGAGTGGCAAGAGCCTAAGCTTGGGGATGCCCAAGGCACCCCAAGGTAATATTAAAGGACAACCAATAGCCTAAGATTTGGGATGCCCCGGATGGCATCCCCTCTTTCGTCTTCGTCTATCGGTAACTTTACTTGGAGCTATATTTTTATTCACCACATGATATGTGTTTTGCTTGCAGAGTCATTTTATTTTGTTAGTATTTGCTTGCTGTAATTTAGAATAATGTTTTGCATCTATAATTTCAATAAAAATGTCAATGATAGCCTTTACTATGCTTATTTTGCTAGTATACATGTTGCTGTTTGAAAACAGAAAGTTTATACCTCTGTTGCAAAAATTCCCTAGAAAAGTCAGAGAATGGTATAATGTTGAAACTTTTTGCATATTGAGCTCTGATAAATCTTCTACAGCGTAGTAGTTATCTCATAATTTTTGGAGTTAGGTAAGTATGATGAATCTTGCATTCTTTACAGACTGTACTGTTTTGGCAGATTGCTGTTATGTTTGCATTGTTTGCATATGTTTGCTTGTTTAATGATTCTATTTGAGGATAGGAGTATTAAATATGCAGAGGAATTTAGTATGCAATGTGGAATAATAATTTTAGTGATTTGTTACAGTAGAAAATTATAAGGTTTTGCATTGGTTTATACTAACCTATCTCACGAGTTCTTATTGAGTTTGGTGTGGATGAAGCTTTTGATAAAAAGAGAAACCATGATATGAGAGGAATTAAGGAGACACAAAAGTTCAAGCTTGGGGATGCCCAAGGCACCCCAAGATAATATTTCAAGAAGTATCAAGCATCTAAGCTTGGGGATGCCCCGGTGGGCATCCCACCTTTCTTCTTCAAACAACTATCGGTTAGTATCGGTTGAACCTAAGTTTTTGCTTCTTCACATGAGTTGTGATATCCTTGCAATGTCATTTTATTTTGTTTTTCTTGCTGTTTGAATACAATACCAAGATCTGAAATTCTTTAATGAGAGGGAGTCTTCGTATAGCTACACCGTTATTTAGCTACTCATTGATCTACACTTATATCTTTTTGGAGTAGTTTGTCATTTACTCGTGTGCTTCACTTATATCCTATGAGTAAATGGTTGAATGAGTTGAATGTCATAAATCTGAAATTATATATGTTTCATTTGCTTATCCCATGGGGAGTAATGACTACACATCTAAGAAGTAGAGGTTGTAAACTTATTGAAGGTTAGCAAGCATTGTATTAGTCATTTGAACAATTCATGAAAGAATATTGAAGGAAGAGAGATTTCACATATAGATATACTATCCTAGACATCTTTTATAATTATGAGCACTCATTAAAGTATGACATGCTAAAGAGTTGATGTTGGACAAGGAAGACAACGTAATGGGTTATGTTTTCTCACATCTCAGTTAAAGTATATTGTCATGGATCATTCAAACATGTTGAGCTTGCCTTCCCCCCTCATGCTAGCCAAATTCCTTGCACCAAGTAGAGATACTACTTGTGCTTCCAAATATCCTTAAACCCAGTTTTGCCATGAGAGTCCACCATACCTACCTACGGATTGAGTAAGATCCTTCAAGTAAGTTGTCATCGATGCAAGCAATAAAAATTCCTCTCTAAATATGTATGATCTATTAGTGTGAAGAAAATAAGCTTTATACGATCTTGTTATGGAAGCAATAAAAGCGACGGACTGCATAATAAAGGTCCATATACAAGTGGCAATATAAAGTGACGTTCTTTTGCATTAAGATTTTATGCATCCAATCATAAAAGCGCATGACAACCTCTGCTTCCCTCTGCGAAGGGCCTATCTTTTACTTTATGTCTTTTGCTTTTATGCAAGAGTCAAGGTGATCTTCACCTTTCCCTTTTTCATTTTATCCTTTGGCAAGCACCTTGTGTTGGGAAGATCCTGATATATATTATATATCCAAGTGGATGTAAGTTAGCATGAACTATTATTGTTGACATCACCCAAAGGTGAATACGTTGGGAGGCAACACTATAAGCCCCTATCTTTCTCAGTGTCCGATTGAAACTCCATAACCATTAGTATTGCGTGAGTGTTAGCAATTGTAGAAGACTATATGATAGTTGAGTACGTGAAGTTTTCTATTCCTGAAAATAGGATGAATTGCAATTGTTTGATAACTAAGAGTGAAGTTTGCTAGTTTATGGTCTATGCTTTAACATGTGAATTGCTTTTTACTTGTTCTTGAGAAGTTTTATAAGATGAACTACTGTTATAACATATAATCATGCTAGAAAAGGTGGTTGAAATTATCATTGATCAAACTTGTGCACCTTCTAGCATTCACACTTCATAAATTCTTTTTTTATCATTTACCTACTCGAGGACGAGCAGGAATTAAGCTTGGGGATGCTGATACGTCTTCAACGTATCTATAATTTATGAAGCATTCATGCAATTTTATTATCTGTTTTGATGATTACGGGCTTTATTATACACGTTTATATTACTTTTGAGACTAACCTCTTAACCGGAGGCCCAACCCATATTGCTGTTTTATTGCCTGTTTCAGTATTTCGAAGAAAAGCAATATCAAACAGAGTCCAAACGGAATCAAACCTTCGGCAGCGTGATTTTTCGAACGAACGTGACCCAAGAAACTTCTAGTGCAAGCCTGGGAAGCATCGAGGAAGCCACAAGATAGGGGGCGCACCCACCCCCTGGACGCGCCCTCCACTCTTGTGGGCCCCTCAAGGCTCCCCCGACCGACTTTTGTCGCCTATATAAGCCTATGTACCCTAAAAACATCGAAACCGAAGATAGATCGGGAGTTCCGCCGCCGCAAGCCTCTGTAGCCACCAAAAAACCTCTCGGGAGCCTGTTCCGGCACCCTGCCCGGAGGGGGAATCCCTCACCGGTGGCCATCTTCATCATCCCGGCGCTCTCCATGACGAGGAGGGAGTAGTTCACCCTCGGGGCTGAGGGTATGTACCAGTAGCTATGTGTTTGATCTCTCTCTCTCTCTCTCGTGTTCTCTCTATGGCACGATCTTGATGTACCGTGAGCTTTGCTATTATAGTTGGATCTTATGATGTTTCTCCCCCCTCTACTCTCTTGTTTTGAATTGAGTTTTCCTCTTGAAGTTATCTTATCGGATTGAGTCTTTAATGATTTGAGAACACTTGATGTATGTCTTGCAGTGTTTATCTGTGGTGACAATGGGATATCACGTGCCACTTGATGTATGTTTTGGTGATCAACTTGCGGGTTCCGCCCATGAACCTATGCATAAGGGTTGGCACACGTTTTCATCTTGACTCTCCGGTAGAAACTTTGGGGCAGTATTTGAAGTTCTTTGTGTTGGTTGAATAGATGAATCTGAGATTGTGTGATGCATATCGTATAATCATGCCCACGGATACTTGAGGTGACAATGGAGTATCTAGGTGACATTAGGGTTTTGGTTGATTTGTGTCTTAAGGTGTTATTCTAGTATGAACTCTATGATAGATTGAACGGAAAGAATAGCTTCATGTTATTTTAATATGGACTCTTGAATAGATAGAACAGAAAGGATAACTTTGAGGTGGTTTCGTACCCTACCATAATCTCTTCGTTTGTTCTCCGCTATTAGTGGTTTTGGAGTGACTCTTTGTTGCATGTTAAAGGATTGTTATATGATCTATCTATGTTATTATTGTTGAGAGAACTTGCACTAGTGAAAGTATGAACCTTAGGCCTTGTTTCCTACCATTGCAATACCATTTACGCTCACTTCTATCATTAGTTACCTTGCTGTTTTTATATTTTCAGATTACAAAAACCTATATCTACTATCCATATTGCACTTTTATCACCATCTCTTCGCCGAACTAGTGCACCTATACAATTTACCATTGTATTGGGTGTGTTGGGGACACAAGAGACTTTCTTTTATTTGGTTGCAGGGTTGTTTGAGAGAGACCATCTTCATCCTACGCCTCCCATGGATTGATAAACCATAGGTCATCCACTTGAGGGAAATTTGCTACTGTCCTACAAACCTCTGCACTTGGAGGCCCAACAACGTCTACAAGAAGAAGGTTATGTAGTAGACATCAAACACCATCAACTAATGGAAACTTAGCATATAAGGAACATCGAGCTAGCACAAGAAGTAGATGATGACGAGATGGACACGGACCACACTAGGTAACTCGTCGGTGATGAATACATCAATCGCAAACAGTTGTACACTAGCAAGCGTTTGCCCACAACACACACGGCTTATTCCATCAAAAACAGGTCAGATGGATCAACTGTATGCCACGTATACACATTGTCAAAAAGTAATGCGGTAGACCTTCTTTAACATATGTTAAAAAATAAAAATAAAATAAAAAACAAGGACCTCGAGGTTAAATTATCTGAGGGAATGGGTCATTTCGGCCATTTGACCGAAATGACCCATCCTATAGTTTATTTTAACATCAACACAACTTCCCATCCAGTCACCCATCTGATGGTTGCTCCAGCCTCAGCACATTTAACTTGAGAGTTTTCTTAGGTGAGCTATTGGTGGAACAACTAGTCCTTGCTGATATAGGATGCCTCCTTGCATCCTTATGGCGTATCCAGATGACCGCCCGTCCCCCAATGGCCAATACATGTTGTGTAGACAAGGAATATCACACACGTCTTATTAGAAGCAATCACCTGTGTTATTATCGGTCTTCACACACATTTCTGATTACAGACTTGTTTGCCGCATATCACACACATCTTGTTATATTGAACCGTTTCTGTTCTCTTGTCTCAACGCAAATAGTTCATCCGAGTGAACCGCATGCCGTATATCGCACACACCTTGATCTGCGTGACCGTTTATTTTGTGTTTCCTAATCACAAACAGTTCATCCGAGTGAACCGTATGTTGTATATCTCACACACCTTCATCTGGCTACCCGTTTATTTTGTTCCTCCTCATCACAAACAGTTAATTGAACTAAACCGTATGCCCTGCATCGCACACGGAACCAAAATCTGAACCATGTTTGATACATCCGTCACCGCAAATGTTTTGCACCTTTTTTGACGGTTTTTTACACCACCGTTTGCAATTATTGCATCGCACACAGTTCTGTCGAAGGGTCTCTGATCGTAGTGTCACGTTAGCAGTATCCTACGGTAGTGGCTTATTGAAGGGAACTATAGAGAAATGTGTTTACAAGAGCCTTGCCGGAAGTAAAAAATTTGAGGAAATTGCACGCAAGCAAGGAAGCCACCGGAAGAATCAAGGTGTTGGTTTTGAATGAAAGTTCAATGCCAATGGAGTTGAGTGGGAAGAAGATCAATACCCCAAGACGAAGTTTGTTCCTCAACAAGAGAAGTATGATCCTACTTCCTTCAAGGGAACACAAGCTCAAGATGATCTTCCACCACAAGACCACAAGCTAAAAGGAAAGGACAAGCTTCAGGTGGAGATTGATGCATTCGAAGATGCTCCAAACGCCTTGGTCAAGTGGGTTCCCAAGTCTACATCAAAGTTCTACTTCATCAATTACATCTACAACCCCAAGGATTCCCATCAAGATGATGTGGATCCCGAAGAAGAAGAACTAGAGAGTTCTTGAGGGTGACTCTACCAACATACTTCACTCATATTCATTTTGGCAAGGACAAGTGCAAACAACTTCCACATCTTGCACTAGTTCAAGGAGTCACAAACCCTCTTGTTGGTAAGACCAGGGACAAGGTAATCTAATGCTTTCATGGACATCATCGTGTGTGTGCTTCACTCTATGTCTATGGATATTCTTGTTTGTTCCTTCTGGGACTAACCCATGTAAGTATTGAAAGTGCAACTCACTCCAATGGATTGTTCCAAATGATCTACATCAACAATGAGCATCCACATCTTCAACACCTACATGAAGTCATCATCGACAAACCCCAAGGTTAGTTCATCCCTCTTAGGGGGATATCACATCTAGGGGGAGATTTACTCTAAGAATTGGGCTAAAGCAACTCTAATGGTGTGAACACAACAATGCTTTATGTAAAAGTGGTAACCCCACTTGTGTTTAAACAATGAGTATGACCTATGATCAAATGTTCTCATTTGACTCCTAAGTCAATATACTCATATATAGATGACCTAGTAATCGCCAATTGCTTTATAGATGCTAGAGTGATTGTGCATGCTTTGCCACATATTTCATTTGCCATTTTATTGTGTGAGCATGTTGATTGCATACTTTTCTCATTCAAGGACATCCATTTGTTGCTTTGATCGTTTGGCTCTTCTTCTTTTGCCAAATGGATGGACAAGAATGCCTAAGAACTTCCTCTAGCTATCTATGATTTTCTCGTCTCAAACTTTATTCATGCTACATCACAAAGTTTGATCAAGTCAGATTCGAACCCTCTGGGTGAGGAGCACTCAGAGTCACCGATTCATCGTAGACTTAAACTTCCAAAACCTCTCTATGCATTTCGGTCTGACCGATTCATCCTTTTCGGTCATACCGAGTTCACTGAGTTGATCTAGGTTTTCAATCTCGGTGCAACCGATTAGAACCATTCGGTCACACCGAGTTGCAGTAACCGCTTGCGATTCTGCATCTCGGTGCCACCGAGTTGTTCCACTCAGTCACACCGACAGGGTCAGGATATATATATCGACGGGTCAAATTTTGGAAATTTGCCCGAAACATATTCGCCCACGTGTGTCCTGCTCTGCCAACTCAGGTGTCCGGGTCGTCCTCCTTTCGCCAGTGACCTCCCGCCACTGGTCTCCATCACCTTCAATGGAAATTTTCACTGCTGTTGTCGTTGTAGCGAGCTAATCGCCGAGTTCGGGTATGAGTTCAACTCTTTGTGCAATATTTTACCTCTGATTCTTAGCAAAAGACAATGCCATGATTCTTACCATGAATGAGATCAATCTATCCAGAGAAAACTTCCTTTAGATTAGTTTTGATTCAAAAATTTAGGGTTAGGTTTTCGCTGAACTCATCTCGGACCGACCGAGTTGTGGAAATCGGTCTCACCGATTTGCTTAGGCCATTGCACTTGTAATTTTCGGTCTGACCGAAACTTGCAAATCGGTGTGACCGAGTTTGACTCTCAGTGAAACCCTAGCAATCTCGGAGTCACTGAACTGTGTCTCGGTCTAACCGATTCCACTAGTTTAGACTCCAAAGTTGCTTCGGTGTCACCGAGTTTAACAAATCGGTAGCTCCAAAATGCTTTCTGAGGAAAACTAAAACTAAGTTTCTTGACTCATTTTTTTGCAAAAAGTCTGCACTTTGTGATGCTCATCCACTCTATCTCATCTATAGCTATTCATAGGGTCAGCTCTCAGTTTGCAGTGACAGAATGTCTGATCAGAGTGACAACCAGAATAAGTCTGAGGAGCAGGTGAATCTGAGTGAGGGCACTAGTCCCTCTGGCATCTATGATGAGGGGAGTAGTAGCACTCCCAGCAACCTGCCTAAGGCAACAACAAGGCAGAGGAAGAACAAAACCTCAGATTCAAAGGATGAGGATTTTGAAGTTGAGGAGGTGACCTCAAATAAGAAGGTTGTTGATGTCTACTACACAACCTTCTTCTTGTAGACGTTGTTGGGCCTCCAAGTGCAGAGGTTTGTAGGACAGTAGCAAATTTCCCTCAAGTGGATGACCTAAGGTTTATCAAT
Source organism: Triticum aestivum (assembly GCF_018294505.1). Classification (NCBI taxonomy): domain Eukaryota; kingdom Viridiplantae; phylum Streptophyta; class Magnoliopsida; order Poales; family Poaceae; genus Triticum; species Triticum aestivum. Next base: position 789,915,392 of record NC_057801.1, read on the forward strand.
CCGTGGGAGGCATAGGATGAAGATGGTCTCTCTCAAGCAACCCTGCAACCAAATAACAAAGAGTCTCTTGTGTCCCCAACACACCCAATACAATGGTAAATTGTATAGGTGCACTAGTTCGGCGAAGAGATGGTGATACAAGTGCAATATGGATGGTAGATATGAGTATTTGTAATCTGAAAATATAAAAACAGCAAGTAACTAATGATAAAAGTGAGCGTAAACGGTATTGCAATGATAGGAAACAAGGCATAGGGTTCATACTTTCACTAGTGCAAGTTCTCTCAACAATAATAACATAGATAGATAATATAACAATCCCTCAACATGCAACAAAGAGTCACTCCAAAGCCACTAATAGTGGAGAACAAACGAAGAGATTATGGTAATTATTCTTTCGGATCAATCTATTCAAGAGTTCGTACTAGACTCACACCTTAAGACACAAATCAACCAAAACCCTAATGTCACCTAGATACTCCATTGTCACCTCAAGTATCCGTGGGCATGATTATACGATATGCATATATAAACTCAGAGTCATCTATTCAACCAACACAAAGTACTTCAAAGAGTGCCCCAAAGTTTCTACCGGAGAGTCAAGACGAAAACGTGTGCCAACCCCCATGCATAGGTTCATGGGCGGAACCCGCAAGTTGATCACCAAAACATATATCAAGTGGCACGTGATATCCCATTGTCACCACAGCTAAACACGGCAAGACATACATCAAGTGTTCTCAAATCCTTAAAGACTCAATCCGATAAGATAACTTCAACAGGAAAACTCAATTCATCACAAGAGAGTAGAGGGGGGGGGAAACATCATAAGATCCAACTATAATAGCAAAGCTCGCGATACATCAAGATCGTGCCATAGAGAGAACATGAGAGAGAGAGAGATCAAACACATAGCTACTGGTACATACCCTCAGCCCCGAGGGTGAACTACTCCCTCCTCATCATGGATAGCACCGGGATGATGAAGATGGCCACCGGTGATGGATTCCCCCTCCGGCAGGGTGCCGGAACAGGCTCCCGAGAGGTTTTTGGTGGCACAGAGGCTTGCGGTGGCGGAACTCCCGATCTATCTTTGTTTTGATGTTTTTAGGGTATGTGGACTTATATAGGCGAAAGAAGTCAGTTGAGGGAGCCTCGAGGGGCCCAGGAGACAGGGGGCGCGCCCAGGGGGGTGGGCGTGCCCTCCTATCTCCTGGCTTCCTTGAACCTTCCCTGGCTTGAACTCCAAGCACTACAAAAAAAATACACTTCCGTGATGATACGTGTTTGTCACAGTAGGTCACGTTTTTTTGCCATGCATGTACATCCATGACAAATTTATGACAGAATCAAGATAGTCATACATGTGCTGTCGTAGAAGTGTTCCATGACATTACCAGAATTATCATCACCGAAGTGTCCACTTCCATGACGATAAATCGCGCGTCACAGAAGTGCTTTCGTCAAGGGTGACCGACATGTGGCATCCACCGTAACGAAACGCCCTTAAGCTATCGGGTCGGGTTTTGGATCCGATAACCCATTAACAGCCCCGACCAATGGGGATTTTCCACGTGTAAAATCATCATTGGCTGGAGGAAACACGTGTCAGCTCATCGCTGGGACAGATGTCATCCACTCATTGGACAGAAGGCACCTATGATACGTCGACACGTGGCAAGGCCCAACAGAGGCCCATTGCTGTGAAAAGGCCGACCCATTTGACTTGGTCAAAAGGTGGCGGGCCGGGAAAGCCTGTTAACGGCCTATTCACATATAGCCCATTTACAGCCCGCTAACCGAAGGCCTGTTACGCCCTATTCGAATTAGGCCCAGTAGCGTCATCTGGGCCATCTAATATGATTCCAGCCCATTTTCACTTCTGGCCCATGTATGGCCCATGACATCTTTCGGCCCATATGAGGCCCTATGTAACTCTTGGCCTATTAACATCTCGTGGTGAAACTGGCCCATAATGAACAGTGTATCACTTTACACCCATTAACGGCCCGTGGTGAAACTGGCCCGTATAGAACAGTGTATCACTTTATACCCATTAACGGCCCGTTATTCCGTTGGGCCGTTTCCAGCCCATGTTATCTTCCAGCCTTCTCAGAGCCCATTTATTCTTGGGCTCATTTCCAGCATTCGTTTACTTACGGCCCGCTACTGTCATTTTCTGCTTGTGGGCCAAATTCAGCCCGTGGTTACAGTCGGCCCGTTTGTGGTCCGTTAAATGTTGGGCCGTTTTCATAGCGTCATCAAATACGGCGTATTAACGATGGCCCGTTATGGTCGGCCCATGAACGGATGATTCCAACTCTAGCCCGTTTACGGCCAGAATGTGGTCTGTTTGGCCCATGGTTGGCCAATCGATCATACGACCCATATAAGGCCCATTGATGATACAGCCCGTAGAAGGCCCATTGTTTCTACGGCCCATAGAAGGCCCACTGTTTATACGGCCCGTAGAAGGCCCACTATTTCTACGGCCCGTAGGTCCAGTGTCTCTACAGTAAATATTAGCCCATGGTTATTGTGGCCTAGTTTTAAAAAATAGGTTATTGCAGCCACTAGCAAACCGCAGAAAAAGAACTGCATTGACTACAAGCAAACAAATAAACAAGACAACAAGGAAATAAGTAAGCAAGCAACTTACACTAGGCTATCACGGCTACTACACATATTACATCCACTGGGCATCAAAGTTCGCCACCAGTGCAAATATAGGGAACACAACAGCATATAAACGTCGCAGCAAAACAAGTCCAGAACTGAAACCACTTCAGAAGAGCTCAAGAAACAATATCCTGGGTACCCATAATGCTGGCAAGATGCTTAGCAAGCTTATTAACTTTCTCTTGTTTGGCGCTTAAGTCCTCCAGCGCTTGCTATTGCACCAGAAAGTATGCATCTGAATTCTGCAGGGACTTTCTCAGTCCTTCGGCTTCCAGTCACATAACATCTGATTGATGTCTTTCAACTTGAAGTTGAGACTCAAGAAGCCGAACTAATTCAGGCAATGAGTTCGAAGAGCTGGTGCCAGCAGTGGTAGCCAGTAACTCGAACACTACATCAAGAAAGGACTTTGGGGTTGTCTCAGTGTCCTCAATATGGTTTTTTCAGCTTTCTTGGAGACCAACAGGGATGTCTCACTATCTTGAACCTTATCTGCATTACTTCCTTTACCATTGCATAACAGGGTACTCTTCTCTAATGGTTTATCCGTGTTCTAAAAGAGAAACAAACAAACACATCTCAGGTTTACAATGTAGTATATGAAACTCATTTTGGTAAACCAGTTCAGTAGTAAGGTGGACAGGATAACAACATGAAACAAACATATATCTATGTAGTATGGTCACTGTATGGTCTATATCATTCTAGTTTATGTTGCCAAATCAAGATAGATACAGTTCGAATCATATCTATTTAAGACAAAGCAGCATAGACAGAATATAAGTGTGGGAAACTACACAGCAATAACAACACTTGTAATGTGCATGGCACGAGAACATAATTGTTTATTCAATTGAAACTGAAATCAACATAGAGCAAGATACAACAGCAAGCAGCCAAACACGTTATAGAAACAGGTTTAAAACATACCTGTTGTGCCATTGGAGTTTCAATTGCATCCTTCAAATTTGAAATTGGTTGGTATCAGTAAATACAGTGATGCAAGAGCAAAGTAGTATGAACCATAGCTACGGAACCTGACCTGAGAACAATTCTTCTTCTGCTTTAAGCGTTGACTTCGGGTTCGGAGTGGTGGTCCTCGTGATTTTGGCACTGCAGTTGCCTTACTAACTGCTCGTGTTTGGGTGCTCTGTGGTGGAGACGGTGCTGTGTCAACAAGAACTGGGTGTCTATCTGCTGGGGTTGGGGTTAGAAGGGGTGTAGCTGGTTCTCTGTCCAACTGAGTAGGGGTACAATCTGCATGAGTGTGGGTTATGTGTGGTGGGGCTGATTCTTGGGCAAGTACAACCGTGGTTCTATCTGCATCGATAGGTAGCACCATCTTTTCTAAAGACCGTGTTTTTACTCCCACAGATACTGCCATCACTCCCTCCAATTGAAATGGCTGATAAACAAGAAAAGTAATTGAATGTACAGACATTGTAAGATAGACAGGTGCAATGGATAGTAGGGAAGAAAACAGGGCATGAAATAATTCACATTTATGTTGTCTAAGCAAACAGAATAGCATGACATAATTTCACATATATGATGGCTAATTAAACAGGATAGCATGACACAATTTCACATGTATGATGGCTAACTAAACAGGATAGAATGACATACTTCAAAATATGATGACTATGTAAACAGGATGACATGATATAACTATACGATGTGTCTATTAAAGTGGTTGGCATGCCATTAATCACAAACATGCCGTCGATGGAAACATGATGGCATGATATAATTCACGGATAGAATGACATAATTTAAAATATGATGACTATGTAAACAGGATGAGATGATATAACTATATTATGTGTTTATAAAATGGGTTGGCATGCCATAATTCAGATACATGCTGTCTATGTAAACATCATGGCATGACATAATTCAAATTTATGATTTATATACTAAGGAAGTGAGCAGAGGGCAATCACATATATGTTGTGTCAACTAAGGAGATGGCATTCAATATTGTGTATATGATGTAAAAACTAAGCATTGCAATACAACATATGCATTATATGAGTAATATAACCCTGCCAAGTTTGAGCATACACCTCAGGGGGATAATAGGACTGGTCATCTGGCTCTGAATCCTCCTCTGAAGAGCTATCTGTAACCAGTAAGATATCTGCTTCAGCAGGTAGCATTGTCTGCTCTGAAGACCTTGTTTTCACTCCAGATTTCTCCATCACCAATTCAAATGGCTGATGCACAGGAAGAGCAGTTGAATATACAAAAATTGTCGACAAAAGCAATGAGAAATACAAAAAAAGGATGGCATGATATAATTCACATATATGACCCTTGCCTAAACAGCATGGCATTGCATAATTCACATACATAATGCCTTGCAACAAGATAACATTGCATAATTCACATATATAATGTCTTGCAACAAGATGACATTGCATAATTCACATATATGGTAATTAGACACTAAACAGGTGGTATTCACACAAAGCATGTCTAAACTAAGCAAATGACATAGCAATGCAAGATACCATACGCACGATATGAGTAACATAACCCTGCCAAGTTAGGGTATGCACCTCGGGGTGGGGGATATGACTGGTCATCTGTCTCTGAATCCTCCTCTGAGGAGCTATCAGTAACCAACAAGACATGCGCTTCGTCAGATAGCATTGTTTGCTCTGAAGACCTTGTTTCCACTCCAGATTTTTCCATGACTGTGGCGAATGGCTAATGCACAGGAAGAGTAATTGAATGTACTAAAATTGTTGACAAATTTAACACATAATAAAAAAATGATGGCATGATATAATTCACATATAAGATGACTGGCTAACCAGGGTGGCATTGCAAAATTCACATATATGATAAAGAAACTAAACAGATGGCATTGACACAAAGCATGTCTAAACTAAGCAGATGACATCTTTAATGTATACAGTAAGCAAATCAAGGCACCATATGCATGATATTACCAACATCAGCATGCCAAGTTAGAGCGAAAACCTCATGGGGTAAATAGGAGTGGTCTTCTCCTTCTGAATCCCCCTCAGAACAGTTATCTTCATCTTGATTATGATCCAAAATGGGTGTAGGGGGGCTGCCTTTGCACCCACCATGGAACGATGTCTGCATGAAATTTTATTGCCACGCAAGGCTCATCACTTTTGCTCTACATGATCAGTTCCATTGTGTACAATAACTGGCATGCATAAGAATAAAATATAGTGAGATTATGTAAGGAGTGCATGCACAAATCCAGAGTGATGGTAGCAAACTGTGGATAGACCCAAAACCAATGATAGCAGGCAGATAATAGCTTTAGTTAAAAAATACAGATAATGGCTCCTTTAATGTTTGTTTGCACCCAACATGAAAATCATAGTAGACACCGGAGATTAACCAAATAGTAGACAGATAGTACTGATTGTTGCCCCAATATGTACCCACAACCATTTAAAAACTCAAGTTTCAGCATTAGTTTGGACCTGACTCGGAGTCTAATAGGTGAACACGACGATAATGTAGCATGTCATCATATTAAGCGACGCATAACGTAAGCAGACACAGAAGAGTGTGACCTCTCTTGCGGACCCGTGTAGTCCTCAAGGTCATCTGCTCAGTCGTGGCTGCCGGCGGCGGGGAAGAAGATCTGAGGCGGTGAAAGACAGTCTGGAGAGCGGATCCCTGCTGTGGTGAACCCTTCCGTCGTTGGAGCAGCTAAGCTGGGGTGGAACACAGCACCGCAGGAGCAGGACAAACCAGACAAGGTTTTCTTTGACACATATCTGTAACAGAAGTAATTGAGTAAGGGCTTGTTTGAATTTGAGGATTCTAACAATGCATGGATAGCAAATAGACAGGAATAGGATAGGAATGCACGTGCAAAATAGAGAATTTAAAAACACAGGATTTCTGCCAATCTGGATGTTTGATTCACACCAATTGGAAGATCACAGGATGCAAAAAAGCATGGTGAGATTAAGTCAAACCACAAGAAAATGTACGGTTATAATGCTATTATGCTACTATCTCTTAGTCTTGTGCTTGATGAATAGGAATATGAAAAGGAGGAGAAGTGGAAATTAGAATTCCTATGGTTTTTCTTTCAAGGAGACACTAAAGGAACAAATCCTACAGTTTTCCTTTGCTCCATTCCTTTGCACCAAATTCATGAAAATTAGTATCATAGGAAACTTGCCAATTCCTACGTTTTTCATTCACTTTTCCTTTCAAGCACTGGCGATTCTAGTAGGCAGGCTTGAGCAAGGAAAATCCTACACTAAAAAAATGTATTTGTGCTACTTCTATTACTTGGGACCCAGGCCACTGCCATACTAGCTCAACTCCCAGGCCCATCAACAAATGCACAGCTCAAACGCGCAGAGATAAATAATGATGGCGTTCAAGAGAGTCCATCACGGATGGCTAAGTTGCCTGATACCTCACTGCTTGTCATATAGTAGGATAAAATAATCGTATTTCCCGTTACTACGAGTGCTCAATGGACAATATATATAACATGTCGATCTCAGTGTGATTGGGTTGGGCGGTGAGGATGCTCCGGCTGACTTTGCTGTCGGAGGAGGGGAAGAAGATCTTAGGCGTGTGGAGATGGAGCCCGAGGTACTGCTCCGCTATGATGGAGGGTTTCGTCGTTGGAGCAGCTCCGGTGAATTGTACGACGCCGAGGCTGAAGCAGGACAAGAGAGACAACGAACAACGTTAACCTGAGTGGAATTCTAATAGCATCTCCAATACATGACGTAAAATATATAACCACAAAGTGCTAGATGTAAAATACATCATCCACTCATCTCTGAACTTAACTGTTGAAACCGAACTTAACTGTCGAAACTGAACCTAACTGTCGAAACTAAATTTTGCTGTCGAAACTGAATTTTGCTGTCGAAACTGAACGCACTAGCAAGGTGAGGCTACACGTCGGTCGACTGGCTTTTTCATCTCTGGTCAGTCGATTTTGCAGCCGTTGGATACGAAATCAAGGGCCTGCGGTTCATCTTCAACCTCCACCCCCCCTAAGCCGCCAGCCACCACCGGCCAAACAGCAGCCCCCCGTCGCCCGCGGCCAGCGGTGCGCCGCCCTGCCCGCCCCGAAAACACTCCCCACCAACGGTCGCCGCCGCCCCGGCCATCCCTCTAGGCCCCCCATGCCGAGCTTTTTCTCGGCGATCCCCATGCCACCGTCCCGCCACCGCCGGCGACCACTGCCCCCATCCTGAACCCTAAGATAGATAGTGGGGTACCTCTCCGGCGAGCCCCCCTCCCCGCTGCGGCTGGTTCTTCCTTCACCCCGGTGAGCCCACCCCTTGACACCCAAAAGTTGATTCAGTCAACTGAAGTGTAGCCAAATCGGACTAGCATCGCAAGCAAGAGCAAGAGCGAGAGCAACAGCGCGAGCAAGAGAAATAACAAGAGTAGACCAGGCAGGGGACCGAGAGCAAGAGCAGAGCAGTAGCGCGAGTGAGAGCTAAAGCAGCAGCAGCTCCTACTGATGTGGACGTCGCCGCCGAGGGAGCGACGTCGTAGAGGAAGCGGCCGGCGACACCGCCGTGGATGGAGCCACACCATGTCGGCTCGGGACCAAGTGCCGGCAGCACCGTGAGATCAAATCAAGAAGAAAATGCGGCGATTAGTGTACAACCTCTTTGGTGGCACCGATTAGGCCACAGCTTCATCCGAGGAAACGGTGATGATGATGCTCTTCCGGTGGTGCAGGTGAAGACGGCGGTGTGGGAATGGAGGTGGCGCGAAAGATGAGGGGTACGTCGGGGCAGCTCCTTGGAGGTGGAGGACGGGGTGGCTGAACCGGCGGGATGATGAGATCGACGATGGATCCTCATCCAGTACGGTGGATGAGGGACATCGAGGTGTTGCTGTGGACAATGTCGTCGGGGAAGAGGCTCCGGCTGGGTGGCGGACGGAGCAGGGTGTGGTGTTTCGTCGCGGGTTTTCGCGGCCTCGGTGTACGAATGGGTGGGCGGATGGGATGGCAGTGGGGAACCATGCCTTAGAGACGCGCTTGTCCGAAATGTGGGGTAAGTTACGAAAGTACCCCCCACCGATTTGAGGCGGTTCTTTCGGTTCAGGGGTACCACGTGCATTTCGCGTGTCGGGATTTCACAGGAGGTGGGAGTTTTTGCGCGCATTGTAATTTCGGAATAGCAAGGCGCGGGTTGAGATTGAGGGAGTTGTCGGAGCACAACGAGACAAATATATATCTTAAATATTTTAGGGTAACAAGGCGTGGATTGAAGAGGCGGGAGTTTTGTAGCACGATAGACAGAGACGCTAGCTTCAATTTTCGGCATAACAAGGCGCGGATTGAAATTTCGGAAGAACAAGCTTAACATGTACCCAAAAAAAGACAATTTGCACCTCAACACGCACAACACACACACAAACACCATTTAGACTAGAGTAAGGTACGCGTGCATTGCACGCATGAGATTTGGCAACCAAATTATGAATAAATACCACATTATAGCATGCAAGCTTTGAGTCATATATGCATGATGTAGATGTTCGTTTAATTCTTATAGTTCTTTTCATTCAAAATCATCTAGTTTTTATAAGAAAGCTAATCTATTTTAAGATTCATGGAATTGTGCGTTGTAAGAAAGCTAATCTATTTTAAGATTCATTCAAAATCACATAAAGTAAAAACGAATAATGGCAAATCATGTAGAAAACATTTGGGCAATTCTGATACGGAAGATTCTAGAACAAATAAGAAGTGCTTGTTTTTTGATGTTTGTGCATTATGCTTAAGTTCGACCATAGAGTCTTCTAGATTATACATGTGGAGAAATCTGGTGGAATCTAGATGATATCCAACGGCCAATAGTGCTCAGTTTTGCCATCTTTGAACCATCGGATTCGCCTCATCCAACGACCATCTTCCAAAGTTAAGGTTACCCGCACACAATATAAAAAATAATATAATATAATATATATATAGGGGTATAGATATAGATATGTGATGCGAAAGCTGCCCATCATCTCCAATTAGAATAGTGTGTCTATGCACGGATGCAACATGGGCAAATGATGTCTACCATCTGTATCTCAAATTCAAATCAGTCTGACCTTGTTCAATGTGTATACATTACAACATGCTCGTTTCCAAACCACACCGCGCAGATCTCCGTTATATTCATGCATGCATGTGTTTCAAACATCAGGATCTCTTATTCAAATATTTGAATTCAACTTTACATTGATTATGACCTCACATATTCTTTTACACCCACACAGTAGTCTTCTCTTTATAATTGTACCACTAACTTCCTCTCGTGCATGCATGCACACACACTACCAGTCGGCATTATCCATCGCACGCATGCAATCTTTTTCTTCAGGTCTGTCTCCCATGAAGGCACACACCCACACACATCCCCCTCTCCATCATATCGGGCATTCTTTATCTCTCAGGCGTGCATGCGCAACGATCGATGTTCCTCTATGTACGTGTGTATATAGCTAGGTCTTTCATAGTTTTCCACACAAACCGATCAATCGGTATATCTAGTGAGGTCTCGCCCTCTTTCCCACGTCCACATCGATCAATCTATACCTCTCTATATAGGATTAACATATATAGCTAATACACCCACATTAATTATATATCCAATGTCCCCTTCTCATCATCCATGCCTTCCGCTTCATCTCTCAGACGCGTGCACAATGGCGAAGACAGGGGGCAGTAAGGGCCCTGCCCCCCTAACATCACTATATATCAAGGCTAATATGAATGTGATCATTAGACAATTGCTTCTAAAAAGGTTTAATTTCATGAATTGACCCTCCTCGTAAAGGATTAGCAATGCTTGGCCCCTATCTCATTTATTTTTCATGGCTCCGCCACTGCATGCAACAGCGCATGTGTTCGCCCCCTCTCTCTAAATATCGATCTCGCACTTGTGCATTCCTTCATAGTCTCCCTCCACTCGGCCCCTCGCAGCATCTTATAGCCCCCCACCGGATTTTGCCACATGTACAATCTAGCAGACTCCATGGTTGAACTTAAGCATAATGCACAAACCTCAAAACAACAGTGGTTCTCTTTTGTTCTAGAATCTTCCGTATCATAACTGCCCAAAAAAATTTCTAGTTGAATTGCCATTATTTGTTTGTACTTTATGCTTTACAACGCACAATTCCATGAATCATAAAATAGATTAAGGGCTTCTTTGATTCAAAGGATTCTCAAAGGAATTTTGGAGGATTCTAATCATTAGGAATTTTCCCTATCTTGGTTGTTTGATTCGTAGGATTGTAAACCATAGGAATTTTTCCATATGATTCATTTGCACTAGATTTCATAGGAAACATCCCATCCACTCAAACCTCTTTGAAAGAATTCTATGTTTTTTCTATGCACAATCAAACACTCGTACATTCCTGTAGGATTCAAGACGACATTCCACAATAATCCCATGTTTTTCCTATTCACGCGTTCTTAGATTTTTTATAAAAACTAATTGATTTTGAATGAGATGAACTATAAGAATTAAACGAAGGGCTACATGACGCATATATGACTCAGAGCTTACATGCTATAGTGTGGTATTTATTCATAATTTGGTTGCAAAATCTGATGCTTGCAATGCACGTGTACCTTACTAGTACTTCGAGTATGTGCAAAACACGTAAATTAGAATACCAATGGCACGCTACACAGTGTCTCTCTTACAGTTCATGAAGCCACGTGGAACATGTGGAGGCGTTGTCGCGACCTCCTTGCGTGGATTGATCACAGTGATGTGCTGCTGGTTCCAGAAGAATGTACTCGTCCTCCCTGAGCCATACTAGCGGTACATGCACGAAGCGAAGATGTGCACGCATGCCACGCACGCACTCATTCCCTCTCACGCACAGGCGGGTACATGGGCGGACGCAATTTTGTACCAAGATCCACCCCATGTGATAATTTGACGCGTGTAAAGTCGTTCACTTCATTGCTGGTCAATTAATACAGTGCATGCAAATTGAGTGGACGTGAGGGCAGAAGAAAGACATTATTACTGCACTGCGCGCATGCGAGTAGTTAAATCGTGGGTTTCTAGTAGTACTTCCAATGGTCTCCTTCGTATTTTGTGCCAATTTTTGACAGTAACATAATATTTACGCATTTGAGCAGTGTAGTACATGAAATTTATGTTCCGCTAAACTCATCGGGAGCCGTTTCGGGCCTCGAAACCAAAACCATCAATTAATCTTTACCTTGTTCCCCATTACATTCGAAAGCCTGCTCACACCTACTAGTACGTACCAAACCTGAATGTGTTCCCACTATGCAGGTATTAGTACTAGTGCTAGTACTTAGGTTATAAAAAGGGGAACTACCTAACCGAAAATTACTCTACCTTTCCTCTCATAAGTGCTTCCTCTTCGTCCGTCGTTGCCATAGCCGGTGAGCAGACCTCTAGGTCGAGAACTACTCATAACAAGGGAGCGGCAGCCAAGGCTGCGGAAAAAAAAGAGAGGGCTCGCCGCCACGCAGAGACCTCGAAAGATCTCTCACGGGCAGGCGATGGCTCCCAGGAGTGCCCTAGCCGCGGAGGCGAACATGCCGAGCCAGCGGAGCTGGAGTCGTTATCCCTTGACAGCATGCCCGATCAGCTCAATAAGCACCTCAATAAGCAGAAGGAGTTCATCCAAGGCTTGATGGAGTTGCTGAAGGAGAGCCTCGACGACATGCCCGCTGAGCTCAATCAACAGGGGGAGTTGACCGCCGGCTTGGTGATGCTGCTGAAGAAGAGCATTGTCTCGGAGAAGAAGACGACCGGCGAAATCCTGCGACTTCAAGAGGACAAGGCAAAGCTCTGCCACGAGATCGACCTGTTGAAGGAGAAGAACGCCGGCTGGAAGAAGCTGCATGAGAACAGTAGTTCCTCGATGAAGATGCTGCAGGCCCTCGTCATGGAACAGAAGGAGTTGGCGAACCTCCGCATCAAGCACCCGGCTGCTGTCAAGGTACGTAATGCGTCCGTGGAACAGATGATGAAGGCTCGCGTCGAGAAATCCCGCGTCATGGACAGAATGAAGAAGATGGCGGAGGAGACACGCAAGGAGATGGAGGTCGTGGAGGCGATGAAGAAGCGGTTACGACTTTGCGGCGAATTAGATCATTTGGGGTGATAATCTTCCTTCTTCTTTTGCTGCTGTGTTTCATCTTTTGCTTCGGGTGTTTCACCGCACGTGTCACATTCTCTACAAGACATGAATGGAACAATGGTTTTTGATTTTTGAGGGAATGAATAGAACAATGCTAACAATGAGATGACTAGCAAATTAGATCATTTATTATCGCCATATGGCACTGGGCTGCCGTGTTTCGTGCTCCTCCGTCGCAGTACTACTCCAGTGGAAAACTTGAGTATATGGCACGGTTCTTTGCTCCTCCTCGATCAGGTCGTCGGCGCATTTATACGAGTAGTCAAATCACAAGGCCCCGCCTTCCAGCAGTAATGAGCCGTCAAATCAGAAAGGCCCTCGCCTCTCGTGAAACCGACCAAGCTAGACTGCCCCGCCCTCTAGCCTTTTAAAAAATGTATACTTTTGTACAGCAGTAGTATAGATGGATTGCGCCATGGAGCAAAACTTGAAATTAAAAAAAAGGTGGTACATATAGAGAGTGCTCATCGCCAAATTATGCATATAGTACTATTAAAAAGGCTAGTCACAATAATGGTGTCCAGCACAACCCACCCCTCAAATAAAACTAAGCACCCTGGGATTCTTTGACAAAACTAAGCACCCTGAAATTCTTTGACAACTAAACTGCTGGCTATATGATGTTGGCCATATATATTGTACGTATATAATGTGAAGAAACGAGTGGTAGTACTATACCAACTAAAAGATGAAATGTAAGAAATACTAGTATGTACGTACTGAAGAGTTAATGTAACAATAAGAAACATAACATAGTTCTGCTGGGGGCTCAGCACAACACACCCCTCAAATTAAATTCAGCACACCTGAAATTAAACTTTACAACTATTCCGGTAGACACTGCATTAGAACCACCATGAGCAACGACACTGCCACCTTAATCGGAGTCCTCGTCCACGTCCTCGACTTCGTCCTTGTCCCTCTTCCTCTTGGTCGATACTTCTTTGCTTGCACCGCCAACTTGGTTGTTGCTCTTCATGCAAACCTTGTAGATATTGAAACAAAGGTAGCCATCCATTGCAGCATAGTGGATGTGGTCTATAGCTAGTACATTCCACTGCCATGCATGATGATGAAACGTGTATGGAGATTTCTCCAGTTTACCATACGAAGGATGAACCATGGCTCCTGCCAGGGTCAGCATTGAAGGCTGACGAGAGGACACCAGCCGATTCTTTTGGAGGTCGAAGGTGTTGCCTACAACGAGGCCTATCCGACGCAGGACTTCTTTGTCGTTACCAAAGTCTACAGTAACGAATTTGACTAGGTTGCTCTCGAGGAAGTCCTTAAAATCCTGGCACTCAACGTCGGCATGGCATATGTGGTAGACCAAGCATAAGGCATGCACGCAAACCTGGATCACGGCGGGCTTCTTCCTCTCTTTGTCCTTTAGATCCTTCTTTCGTCCCACGACTGTGGTGTACTCAACATCTAGCCCAGCGACCCAGTCATCACCCGAGTCTTCGAACATGCGTCTGAAGCAAGAAAGGCATCCTTTCACCGTCGCGGAAGAATGGGTGTAGACGACGTCGAACTCATCGCCGGTGATGGTTCTAACCTTGTACTCACCGCCGATTGGGGAGATTTGGGACGCCATGGATTTGGTAGGAGGGTTAGGATTAGTGGAACTGTCGTAATGTGAATGGACGGGACGACTAGGAGCGAACCGCCGTAGTATTAAAGGACGTGCGGGGACGAGTAGGAGCGAACTGCCAGCGTGCGAACGACAGGGTAGTGGCTTTCCATTCTCCCATGATACGGGCTTCCGAGAGCCCTTGGATCTGAGATCGAATAGTTGCATGGTGTGATTCTAGACCTATGGGTGAATATCCTATCCTGGAGGGTTATTCTGCAAATTTTCAGCAACTTAGCATGCGACCGTTTGATCTCAGATCCAAGGGCTGCCAGCACCCCGTATCATGGTCGCTCCCTTGGAGATTTAACATGGTGCGTTAGGCTATCTGATGTTGGCATGTCATGCATAGTCATCACTTAGTCACTCATACTACAACAAGGTTAGCTATAAGGATAGTCATCACTTAGGAGAAAATTTTACTACTCCCTCCGTTTACTCCTCGTCCCTACTACGTACTTTGGTTAGTACTCCCTCCATTTACTTATACAAGGCCACTATAAAAAAATATTTTGCATCTATACAAGGCCACAAATAGTAATCGAGACAAAAGTTACTACTCCCTCCTTTCCAGTTTATGGCTCAATTTCAAAATCTCTCCAACCAAGGTAGACGGTGAGTGGTCAAATTAATTTTGTAGTTTGCACAGTATGCTCATTTTTCTCAAGAAGTTATGTTTACCGAGGCATTAATTAGAACGAATGCATGAATGACCACTAAATGTCCATGAACTTGTACATGCATTAGTTAGTTTCCTCTTGACATTACTTGCGTCGGGTGATGTAACGCACCTCGAAATCCAACATGTAATGGTACTACTACTAGTATAGTAGAATTGAGACTTATCAAATGGGAAAACGAATGTTTTTATGATGAGCCCTATAAACCCTAGTGGGTACGTCCTCCGTAAAAACAGATTTTTCCAAAACTAAGTCGCTCCCTTTCATGAATTTTGTAGTATACTCCTCTGTTGACGCTCCCTTTCATGAATTATGTACTTCCTGTCGCCGACATGTGGGACATATAGCAACCGGGTCGACGTGTCAAGCACCAAATAATAGTGCAGAACAGCAGGGGGACCCACCCCACTCGTACCGGCCCAGTAGTAGTAATGAGCAATGAGATGTCAAATCACAATGCCACACCTTCCCAGGCAGACGAAGCAACCATTATTTCACACTTCGGTTCGACATCATCTCAAACCACGTACTAGTATTGCTGCTGCCTCAGGAGGGACACGTGCATCGCCTTGGTACATCATGACACATGGGACCGCATGACAGGCCATGCTCCCCCGCCGATCGCTCGGTAAAATCACCTCATTTTTACTATACTTCCTCTGTATCGGTTTACTACATGGCATGCACGTCGTTCTAGGTTGAGAATTTAACTGGCTATATATATGTGATGAATAGTACACTAGCCTTTTAAAAATGTATACTTTTGTACAGTAGTACTATCGATGGATTGCGCCATGGAGCAAAAATTGAAATTTAAAAAAAAAGTGGTACATATAGAGAGCGCTCATCGCCAAATTATGCATATAGTACTATTAAAAAAGCTAGTACGTGCTTAATTGGGGTGCTAAATTCTATTAAAGAAATACTGAAGAGTTAAAGTAACGAGAAGATACATAACATAGTTCTGCTGGGGGCTCAGCACAACACACCCCTCAAATTAATCTAAGCACACCTGAAATTAAACTATGCAACTAATCCGGTAGACATTGCATTAGAAGTTTAGAACCACCATGAGCAACGACACTACCACCTTACTCGGAGTCCTCGCCCACGTCCTCGACTTCGTCCTTGTCCCTCTTCCTCTTCGCTGATACTTCTTTGCTTGAACCACCAACTTGGCTGTTGCCCTTCATCCAACCCTTGTAGATATTGAAACAAAGGTAGCCATCCATTGCAGTGTAGTGGATGTGGTCTATATCTAGTACATTCCGCCAGTTTACGGTACGAAGGATAAACCATGGCTCCTGCCAGGGTCAGCATTGAGGGCTGACGAGAGGGCACTAGCCGATTCTTCTGGAGGTCGAAGGGGTTGCCTACAACAAGGCCTATCCGACCCAGGACTTCTTTGTCGTTCTTAAAGTCTACAGTAACGAATTTCACTGTTTTGTCCTCAAGGAAGTTCTTAAAATCCTGGCACTCAACGTCAGTATGGCATATGTGGTAGACCAAGCAAACGTTATGTACGCAAACCTGGATCACGGCGGGCTTGTTCCTCTCTTCGTCCTTTAGATCCTTCTCTCGTCCCATGACTGTGGTGTACTCAACATCTAGCCCAGCGACCCACTCATCATGTGAGTTTTTGAACATGCGTCTGAAGCGAGAAAGGCATCCTTTCACCATCACGGAAGTACGGGTGTAGATGGCGTCGAACTCATCGCTGGTGATAGTTCTAACCTTGTACTCACCGCCGATCGGGGAGATTTGGGACGCCATGGATTTGGGAGGAGGGTTAGATTAGTGGAACTGCCGTAATGTGAATGGACGAGACGACTAGGAGCGAACCGCCGTAGTATTAAAGGACGTGCGAGGACGAGTAGGAGCGAACTGCCAGCGTGCGAACGGCAGGGTAGTGGCTTTCCATTCTCCCATGATATGGGCTTCTGAGAGCCCTTGGATCTGAGATCGAACGGTTGCATGGCGTGATTCTAGACCTATGGGTGAATATCCTATCCTGGAGGGTTATTCTGCAAATTTTCAGCAACTTAGCATGCGACCGTTTGATCTCAGATCCAAGGGCTGCCAGCAGCCCGTATCATGGTCGTGCCTACCACGACCGTCGCGTCGCTCGCGCGGTCGCGCCCTTGGAGATTTAACACGGTGCGTTAGGCTATCTGATGTTGGCATGTCATACATAGTCATCACTTAGTCACTCATACTACAACAAGGTTGGCTATAAGGTTGGCTATAAGTGTTTTTTTACTCCTCTCTATCTCTTTCTTCGTACTCCCTCCGTCCCATAATATAAGAATGTTTTTGACACTAGTGTAGTGTCAAAAACGTTCTTATACAATGGGACACAGGGAGTACTAGTATTTATTGCATTTGCCAAGGAGTGACCTCTTCCAATGAAATGGTGTTGCTAAGTTTGCTTCATTTAATTAGCTATAGACTCAAAATTGTCTTTTCACCTAGGTATACGTGCTTAGCACCGTTTCTTCCTTGGGTCACCAAACTAGTCTCTCTCTTCTTGATTAACTTGCCACGTCAGACTTTATGCCTATGTGGAAAGCTTAAGCACCTGTAGGAGCAAGTAAGTGCAATAGTGCGCTTCACATGGCATTTTTGCATATGTGGAGGAAAGAGAGGCAAGGAAAAAGTGGAGAAGTGGGCTCTCATGCAAGAGCCAGCCTCTACTACATGGTGGAGCATTGGGAGAGGCACCTGTATGGAGGTGGTCAGGAATCGGGAGACTCATGCCAGTCGTAGCGCCGCAGTTAAAATGATAATGGCAAGTCAAATCACGGGGCCCCACCTGTCCAGCAGTAACTCGCTATCAAATCACACAGCCCTACGTTTGCAGCAGCCTACTCCCTCGTCTTCTCGCTTCTCTATCGAACCGACTAGGCGGAACTGCCCCGCCGCCTACCGCGCAGGAAAAGCCCCGCCCTCGACTTTTAAATAGTATACAGTATACTAATTTTGTATCCATGGATTGCGCCCGTGCCATGGAGCAAAGCGTCTAGAAAACAGCGGTACACATGTACGGAGTATATAGCACGCCCGTCGCGTTCGCGTCGCACCCTAGACGGTCGGTCGGTCTGGCACACTGCTCTCTGAATGGAACGCGCAACATATTGCGTTCGCACACACATGTGGGACGGCAATTGAGAACCGACCATAGGCACACTCCCCGGCCCCGCAAGTCGGGTGACTTAATAGAAGTGGGAAATGAGCGATAGTACTAGAGAAGTGTTGTACTATGTTGGTGCCTGGAAGATCCCTGCAAGACACGGAAGATCAGTTCGTCCATGCATGTGATCAGACTCCAGCAGACACGCCTGGATTGGCTATCGTCTACATATCGTGCAGGCTGTGTTTTACATGGCTGTAGTTGTGGTGAGAAATCTAAAAAAAGGTTTCTTGTCATCTCGCAAAATTAGGTGTCATGTGCTTCTGATCAATGCGAGGGTTAAACAGCGACAACTGAGTTGGGCTAGTCATTGGGGGCACATGCACGAATAGTGACTACTCGGCTGCCATCTAGGCCAAACCGGCTATGTTAATTAGGACATCTATCGACGGACCCCTTTTCTACAAGTTTATCTTTAGTTTGAGCTTTGTTCCTCGTCTAGTTTGTCCATCGGGATTCATGTTGTCTCCTTTGGGCAGTGAGGTTACGATTTCTTGTCATGTGGCATTTTTTCGTGTTATATGTTATATTCCGGCGCTTCAGATCAAAATGACGACAACTGCGCCTCCGGACCACGTGCATGAAGACTTATCGACAGTCATTGACGAGGTCAAGCCGGCTCCGGTAGACAAAATAAAACTAAGTACTAATCCACTATATAGGCAGGAGCCTCTGCGCTTGCTTGCTAGTGTTGCTCTCTTCACACTGTCTCGGCCTCTCCAGATCTAAACACGTCAGCGGTGGCCACACACTCTCTCTCTCTCCACTCACCGCTGGTCACAGATCCAGCCAGATCCTCTCCACCGGGGAAGGTGAGAAGGTACAACGTTCATGCGGTCGTCCTCGGCAACGGCTCTTACCCACTGCTGGGCGCGTCCCGATCAACCTGCCTTGCTGTTCTCTCCCAAGCACCGCTGGCGAGGGAGGGCCTCCGACCCTTTCTTCCTCGCTGCCATAGTGTGGGTAGATCCGGCCTCCTGCCACCCACCTAGCGACATCTCGGTGACCATCAGGTATAACTTCCTTCGAAACCAGCCTTGCTCTACTTCCCGAGCTCCTGACATTGTTGCATTTGTATCTTTTACTATTTCTCAGGCCCCCTCGTAGATAGGATCGGTTGGCTATTCGAAAACCACCTAATTTTTTTATGTTTAAGAGGTAAAACTAGTTCATGCACTTGAATCTAGTACTACTTGGTTCAAACAAGGAAGAAAGGGGGTGGGGGTGGGGGAGGATTTGTTACCTGAATCTAGGACTTGGTCGAAAGAGGAAATAATGGGGGCGAAAAGTAGCAGAGACTGGCTATCCAACTGGTCTCTAGGTCTAAAAGGGAAATAAAGGGAAACGCAGTACAAACTCAATATAAACCCGATCTATTGGTTGAAAAAGGAAAGAAAGTGGGGACTGGGGGACAAGTCAACAGAGTAAGTCCATCACTAGATTAGCTAGCCTCACACAGTATAAGGTGGCTATACCGAACAAAAATGGGACCAACCCAGATATCCTGTTCTAATGTTTGTTGCCTTGAGCCACTCTTATGTAATGCCACTGGTAAAATGTAGCAGTCGCACTGTTAAAAGTAAGGACACGTTAAACCAACGTTGTTTTCAATGTAATGCCTCCAGTAATATGAATCAATGGCACTTCTTTACATGTCCTGCTAAAATTTCCCATTAAGATAAGTTGGTTCTTTTCATTAGAAATGCAACTGTCCTGGTCCGCCTACTCTCCTGTGCCCAAAGTAATGTTGTATTTAACGGTTGTCATAGTTAATCCTAATGCCCACACTAATATCTAGCAATGCCACTACTTTAGAAATTGCTACTATCCTTGTAGGATTGCCATTCAGATAAGAAACACGCTTCTTTTCATTTGATGCATGTTTCATCACTTGTTAGTCACGCTCCTTTCCACCTTTTTTGTGCAAACAGAGATATACATTTCACGCTCGATCTTAGTTGAACTGGACAAATGATATCCAAATTATAGTTGAGCATTCCAGGAGCTTCACAACCAACCTTGATGTTGCTCAATTTTATTGCAACTAATGAAGAAGAAGCTCTGTGGGTTTCGTTTTCTGATGGAAATGGAACCGGGGCTGGAGCCCTTTTCTTAAAAAAATTTGAAGAAGAAGCTGCTAGCTCACGGGACATTGCTTCATTTTAGGTGAATTGCACCAAAAGGTCCCATGAATTGAATCATCCATGTTGGTGACTGAAAGAGCCAGCTTCAGCATCCCAGTCTAAGCACCCTCGGCCTCCATCCTTGCAACGCACGGTACACCTCATTTGCCACCTGCTCGACCCTAGTGTCACTGATAAAATGAAGTAATAAATACAGTTAAAATAGAGCGAGTGTCATCTCTATCATTTCATTTCCAATGTAGATAAAGAAAGTGCTTCTCTTTGTTAAAGTATGTTTCATCAACTAGTCCCATTGTTAATGTTTAAGCGTTTCTGTAAACTGGGGTGCTTAATTTTAGTTGATATGTACAAAGATAGAGATTTGAATGTCTCAAGGCGCCTCCTTGTACTACCGCTGTACACTGATGTTCATCACTGGCAGAAGGTGTATCTGGGAGACTTGGGACGATGTCCAGTATGAGGCGTACCGTATGAGGCGTCGCATGGCCCATCTCGCCCTCGCAGCATGGCATACTATGATACTATCACAATATTTTCTTCTATTTATTTTGTGTGTTTCATCAACTAGTGTCACTATAATGTAATCACGCTTTTTCATTATCTGTGCAAACAGGGTTATTCAGCTGCATTTTGGTGGAACTGCACAAATGTACGTATGGAACCGGCATATATGCAGAGTGCGAGGTGTGCCAAGTAAAAATTACCGACACCAACCATGTTGCATGCACACATTGGCATACACCACCACTAGTGGGATGTGTGGCGCTCTCTGTGGACGAATCATTCTCGACAGCAAATCCTCTAACCAAATACTAGTAGCTTATATTGGCAGTTTTCTAGGGAGTACTCTTTTCTGAAAGAAGCACCAATCTATTTTTCTTTATTTGTACACTGTGTCACAACTTTGACCCAAAGGTCCAGAGCTATTTTAGGGTGATTGGCGTAGTACTCGGAGACTGATTGTAAGCATGATTTTCATTAGTTATCACACTGATTGTAAGCATGAGCAGGTGGAAGATTAGGTTAGTGCGAAGCTTAACTTAAACCCTACCACCACTGAGGGAGTCCCGGACTAGGGGGTGTCCGGATAGCCAAACTATCATCATCGGCCGGACTCCAAGACTATGAAGATACAAGATTGAAGACTTCGTCCCGTGTCCGGATGGGACTTTCCTTGGCGTGGAAGGCAAGCTTGGTGATACGGATATGTAGATCTCCTACCTTTATAACCGACTCTGTGTAACCCTAGCCCTCTCCGGTGTCTATATAAACTGGATGGCCTTAGTCCGTAGGACGAACAACAATGATACCATAGGCTAGCTTCTAGGGTTTAGCCTCCTTGATCTCGTGGTCGATCTACTCTTGTAACCCACATCATCAATATTAATCAAGCAGGACGTAGGATTTTACCTCCATCAAGAGGGCCCAAACCTGGGTAAAAACATCATGTCCCTCATCTCCTATTACCATCCGCCTAGACGCACAGTTCGGGACCCCCTACCCGAGATCCGCCGGTTTTGACACCGACATTGGTGCTTTCATTGAGAGTTCCTCTGTGCCGTCGCGGTTAGGAAGGATGCCTTCTCCCGTCTTTAAAGACGGCACCGTCGTCAAGAGAGCTTTGGCCGCCGGCCAAACTGTCCGGCTAGGTAGTTTTCTTATGACCGCCTGTTCGTCCACCACTCCGATGATGACCTCTCAGGTCATCAAAAGCGATCTTCACGTCAGCCCGGAATTCGCCGAGCAGTTAGATCCGATTGAGCTCTCCTTTGTAAACGAGCTCTTGGATCGCATCGCCTCCTTGGGAGTCGCCACAGACTACGATCAGATTGGGCTTAAACCTGATATGAGAGAGATTAACTCTCCTCAGGCCACCCACCACGTTGTCGTGGTAGAGGAACAATGCAGCAACCCTTCTTCTACATTGAAAACCAACTATGTCCGGATTCCCGATCCCTCCAAGCCGGATTCCCGCGAAGGGACGGACGCTAATCAAATACTGAACTTAGAGTCAGGCATCGGACTAGATTCGTTGGAAAGCATCCAGCAAGTCAAGCTTCCAAATCCGGAAACTTCTTGGCCTTTGAGCCTCAGATCTGGCGGGGTTCCGAACTTGATTCCACCCGCCCACCCAAACATAAGCGATCTATCTCGAATACGGCAAGATCCCGATGAAACAGTACATCATTACTGGGCCAGATTCCTCCTGGTTATGAACAGGATTAAGGACTGCTGTGAAGAAAGCGCGATTTTAATTTTCTGCAACAATTGCACGGACAAGGGAATCATGAACGCCATAAGTCGTTGCAAAGTTACACGCTTCATCGACCTAGCGACTATCGTACAAAAATACAGTGCGGTAGAGAGTGCCAGGAACACCGAAACTAGGATTTGGGATAGTCCGGCCTTGACCACAACCCTAGTCCGAAGTAAAAGGGTGCGCCATACTCAAGCACCTGGGTTAAAAACCAAAAATCAAAGACCCCCTAAAGGGCATGGAACCGTACTGGAGGGCTGGCTCCACGGACCCTGCAAAATCCATAGTACGGAGGGCTCCACTCCAACACACAGCCTTCGAGCATGTTGGATACTACGGCAGGTGGCCAAAAGTGGCGAAGGCTTTTTAGCCCCGGGCAAATAGCCCAGCAGTACCGGTACGGTATTAACAGTCTTCGAGACTTTTGCATCAAATAACATGCGAAAACGAACAATCCGCGGCCTCGCCGAAGTCTACCAAGTAGCAACAGCAAATCCATGGAGTGACACGGCTATCAGCTTCAACGCCAGCGACGAACCTAAATTCCGAACAGCTAGAGCACCAGCCGCATTGGTCCTCAGTCTGATAGTGGACGGCTTTCGCCTTACCAAGGTACTCATGGATGGCGGCAGCGGATTAAACCTCATCTACAAGGAAACCCTTCAAAAAATGGATATTGACTGGAGCCGCATCGAGTGAAGGAGCACAACCTTCAGAGGGATAATCCCTAGTCGAGAAGTACGCTGCACAGGAAAAATCACACTAGATGTAGTGTTCGGCTCACCGGACAATTACAGGTCCGAGGAGGTCATGTTCCAAGTGGCCCATTCGGCAGCGGATATCACGCTTTGTTAGGGCGAGAGGCATTCACAATCTTCCAAGCTATACCCCACTACGGGTACATGAAGATCAAAATGCCCGGACCCAATGGGATAATCACTCTTGCTAGTGATCCAGATACAGCACTCCGCGCTGAAAATAAGACAGCCGCACTCGCCCTAGAGGCATTGTCCGAAGCCCTAGAGGCAGAAGAACTAACTACGCCGCGCTCCATGGTGGATAGGGACGATGTGATACTCGATAAGAGGTCCAAGTCCACCTCTTTTAAACCAGCAGACGAAATAGTCAAATTTCAGGTCCATCCAACGGACCCCACAAAGACGGCCTCCATTGGGGCACAATTAAGTCCTGATGTCGAAGCCGCACTACGAGAATTCCTTCGGGAAAATTGGGACATTTTTGCCTGGCACCCTTCAGACATGCCAGGAATCCCACGCAGGCTGGCAGAGCACAGCCTACACATCCTAAAAGGATTCAAGCCAGTCAAACAAGCTCTTCGGCGATTTTCCGAACCCAAAAGATAGGCAATGGGAGAAGAGCTAGCCAAACTCTTAGAAGTCGGATTCATCAGAGATATAAAACATCCGGACTGGCTAGCCAATCTAGTAATGGTACCAAAAAAGGACAAATCCTGGCGCCTCTGCATCGATTTTAGAGACCTTAACAAGGCCTGTCCAAAGGACCCTTTCCCCCTCCCTCGCATCGACCAAATCATCGATGCTATCGCAGGGCACGATTCATTGTGCTTGCTCGACGCATACCCCGGATACCATCAAATCAAGATGGCGGAGAAAGACCAGGCCGCAACGGCATTCATTACTCCATATGGGCCATTCTGCTTCAACACAATGCCCTTCGGACTCAAAAACGCTGGCGCAACATATCAGCGCATGATTCAAACATGTCTGGCTACCCAGATAGGCAAAACAGTAGAGGCATACGTAGACGATGTGGTCGTCAAGACCAAACACGTCGAAACTCTCGCAGAAGACTTGAGGGTGACATTCGACAACCTCCGAGCATATGACATTAAGCTCAATCCGGAAAAATGCGTCTTCGGCATACCAGCCGGAAAGCTCTTGGGCTTCATCGTATCCGGTAGAGGAATTGAAGCAAACCCGGCCAAAATCCGAGCTCTATCACAATTGGATATTCCAAAAGACCTCAAGCAAATACAAAAACTAACCGGATGCGTAGCGGCCTTAAGTCGCTTCATCTCCCGTTTGGGAGAAAAGGCTCTGCCCCTCTACCGCCTCCTCCGGCGCACCGAACATTTCAAATGGACGGATGCTGCCACAGCCGGACTCGAAGAAATAAAGGCCATACTGGCAACAAATCCGGTCCTGGCCGCGCCCAACCTGGGCGAACCTATGTTATTATATATCGCACCAACACATCAAGTTGTCGCGCGGTACTCGTCGTCGAGCGAGAGACAGAAGGGCACAGATTCCCCCTTCAAAAACCAGTGTACTACGTATCGACTGTTCTAACTCCATGCAAGTCCCGGTACCCACATTATCAAAAGATAGCATATGCGGTGTTCATGGCATCCCGGAAGCTGCGACACTACTTTCAAGAGTGTTCCATAACGGTGGCCTCCGAAGTAGCTCTCAACGATATTATAAACAATCGCGACGCAACAGGCAGGATTGCAAAATGGGCTATTGAGCTCTTACCATTTGACATAACCTATAAACCACGGCGAGCTATAAAATCGCAGGTTCTGGCCGACTTCGTCGCCGAATGGACCGAAGCCGAACTCCCTAAAGAGTACGGCGCATACTCCAATTGGATCATGCATTTCGACGGATCCAAAATTTTGGCTGGCTTGGGGGCTGGCGTCGTCCTGACGTCCCTAACTGGAGACACAATCCAATACATACTTCAAATAATGTACATGGACTCCAATAACGCAGCCGAATACGAGTCCCTTCTACATGGCCTCCGGATGGCAATCTCCATGGGCATTCAACGCCTAGAGGTGCGCGGGGATACAAACCTCGCAATATCCCAAGTAAATGGAGACTTTGATGCCAAAGATCCAAAAATGGCAGCTTACCGCAACGCCGTCCTAAAAATGTCAGCTCGGTTCGAAGGACTCGAATTCCACCATGTAGCCCGGGATAATAACCAGGCAGCAGACGTGTTAGCACGCATCAGCGCGAAACGAGACGCCGTCCCTCCAAACATCTTCCTGGAACGGCTCTTTAAGCCATCCATGTTATGGGAAGAGGAGTCCGGAAATAACAATCCGGAGCCAGCTGCATCACCGAACTCAGACCACAATCAGCGGCTCAGCCAACGAAATAACACCTTCAGCTCACGAAATAATGGAAGCAATTGCCCCGTGGACAGAACCATTCCTAGCCTACTTAATTCGGCAGGAACTTCCCGAAGACAAAAATGAGGCCCGCTGCATAGTTCGGTGATCTAAAGCCTACAAGGTCCATGAGGGAGAACTTTATAAGAAAAGCACAACCGGAGTCCTTCAAAGGTGTATCTCCGAAGAGTAGGGTCGGAATCTCCTGGCTGAAATTCACGCCGGACTAGGCGGGCACCACGCTGCAGCCCGGGCACTCGTAGGCAAGGCCTTCCGTACAAGATTTTATTGGCTGACAGCCCGGGCAGATGCTCAGGACTTAGTCCAACGATGCGTCGGTTGCCAGCTCTTTGCTAATCAGAGCCACATGCCACCCACCACCCTCAAAACTATACCCATTACCTGGCCGTTCGTGGTCTGGGGGCTTGACATGGTTGGACCCCTTAAAGGGGGAACCCACAAGCACAAATACTTATTGGTCATGGTAGACAAATTCACCAAATGGATTGAGGCCAAGCCGGTTAAAACGGCAGAATCCGGACCGGTGATAGACTTCCTATCCGGGGTAGTACACCGCTTTGGCGTCCCCCACAGCATCATCATTGATAACGGCACAAACTTCATTGCCGACGAGGTTAAACTCTGGTGCAAAAACATGGGCATCAAGCTCGATTACGCTTCAGTCTATCACCCCCAAACTAACGGTCAAGTCGAGCGAGCAAATGGTCTAATCATGAGCGGCATCAAACCCAGACTAGTGCGGTCCCTCAAGGAATCTAACATGCACTGGGTAGAGGAGCTCGACTCCGTACTCTGGGGGCTGCGGACCACGCCAAACCGAACTACTGGATTCACACCATTTTTCATGGTGTATGGCGCAGAGGCAGTTCTGCCTTGCGATATAATTCATGACTCACCTCGTGTGCGCATGTACGAAGAAAGAGAAGCCGAGTTGGATCGGCAGGACAGTTTGGACGCCTTAGAGGAGGAGCGGGACGTGGAAAAGGCTCGTTCCGCATTCTATCAGCAGCAGGCTCGAAGATATCAAACCAGAGAAGTACGGGCCAAAACTTACAATGTCGGTGAACTCGTTCTACGCCTGTCGGACAAGAAAAAGGACAAACTTAAGCCCAAGTGGGAAGGTCCCTTCATCATCGACCAAGTCCTGACCGGCGGAGCATACCATCTACGTAAAGCATCTGACAACCGACTTGAGCCGAACCCATGGAACGCAGCCCGTCTCCGAAGATTCTACGCCTAAACACTGGACTCAGAGTTCGTCTCACTCCCCCGTCCACCTTTTTATATTTTCTTTACTGTCTCTTGTCCCCCTCCTTCTTCCCACTTTTTTTTCAATACCTTTTATAGGCTGATTTGCGCTTTGTTCGCACACACTTGATGTGCTCCTAGCACTCATTATACCTGGGGGCTTCTTTACCAGAAGCTTATTAATATGGGCTTCACATCCAATACATGTGTCATACTTCTGCATGTACCTTTTATTCACCATTATATGCATCGATATGACTTAAGTTTTGGCCAAGCTGGGTTGCCTGGCTCCTGTGCTTACCCCTACGTTCCCGATTGTTCGGCTAGGAGGTAAAGGGAGCACCTCTGCGATTGTTACTGCTGGGTCAGCCGGATGTGTACCTCAGACTGGGTGAAGCCGAAAGCTAGCGTTCTTAAGAGAATATTCGGTCGGTGACTTGAAAGATGATTTATTACTTACTTATTTATAAGCCCCCAGATGCTTTTTCTGCTATTTTCGCAGTCCGGCATTGCACCTTAGGGCATGCCTCCCAGGGAAAGGAACCCTTAACGGAACTATTCTCCCTGGAAGATGTTTCTTACTAACCATGTAATAGAACATAACTAGTTGGGCACTTGTCTGATAAAGCAATTATGACCCCGACGCCTTGTCTCCATGCATGCCCCGGTTCTTTTATAACCGTAGGGGTATTCGGACACACTCCGGACTGTTGGGTCCCGAGGTTGAAGCAAAACAGTCCGCAAAGACAAATGATCTACAATCCGGCTAGAAGGCATCTTACATGTCATTTCAAATTACATTGTCAAACCGACTGATTGTACTCCTCCTCAATCCCATCTAACAGGCTGTCTAATTTACAGTCCTGTTGGGAATATTTCGCGGCCAGCTCTACTTGGCCATACATCAAGCTCACAGGGATCTCCTTACCATCAGGCCCCGCAGGTCCGACCTCAGCCATGTGGTTTGGGTAACCCTTCGGGTACGCGTCTTCACCATGGCCCAGGCCTCCCTGGCGCCCTGACGGCAGCCGATATCTTCCACAAACGGAGGTGTCGCCATGCTCCCTAGAGCTTCTCAGCAAGCTCACCAAGGCCCTCGGGTAGGGAGACGGATGGCCATAAAGCCTGAACGACGCACCTCATCGCCCGCCGAACACGTTCAAACAATTGCACCAGCTCGGGAAGTTGGTCACCTGTTGACCCAGGCATTTCCTCCGCAGGCCGACCTGTGAGCACACCTAAAGACATATTTCTGTCAAACGACTTCCTCGCCGAATTCTTCTTTTCAAAGGAATTTGCTCAAGCACTTACTATAAATGCCGCGACGAAGTCGCTAATTCTCCTTCAAGGAGCCAGACAGCTGGGCCCGAACACCTTTCAGCTCTTCTCCTAGCTGGGTGTGGGCATCTTGGAGCTTGTTTCTCTCCTGCTGCACCTTCATAAGCACCCTCTCGCCAGCCTTTAGCTGACGCAGTAGCTGTTGCTTGTCCGGATCTAGTCCGGCGCCCTCTACAATATTATTGTCAGATTCACGCCGCACTTTGTTCATTAATTATCTTTTCAAAGTACGTCTTACCAGCGGGGGTCTCTGTGGCTCCCCCTGTGGCGGCCAATGCGGCCTCTAGTTGGGCCTTGCACTCTTGGAGCTCCTGGGACAGATGGGTATTCTTCTCCGTAAGATCCTACATAAAGATTGATCCTTAAATCAGTTATTTTAACCATTTTATGTCTCGGAGGCTACTGGCATATATAACTATTAAAATTACTTACACATATGTCTTTAACATACTGCTCTGTGGCTCTGGTTTTTGGTGGCTACAGAGGCTTGCGGTGGCAGAACTCCCGATCTATCTTTGTTTTGATGTTTTTAGGGTATGTGGACTTATATAGGCGAAAGAAGTCAGTCAAGGGAGCCTCGAGGGGCCCAGGAGACAGGGGGCGTGCCCAGGGGGGTGGGCGTGCCCTCCTATCTCCTGGCTTCCTCGAACCTTCCCTGGCTTGAACTCCAAGCACTACAAAAAAAATACACTTCCGTGATGATACGTGTTTGTCACAGTAGGTCACGTTTTTTGCCATGCATGTACATCCATGATAAATTTATGACAGAATCAAGATAGTCATACCTGTGCTGTCGTAGAAGTGTTCCATGACATTACCAGAATTATCATCACCGAAGTGTCCACTTCCATGACGATAAATCGCGCGTCACAGAAGTGCTTTCGTCAAGGGTGACCGACATGTGGCATCCACCGTAACGGAACGCCATTAAGCTATCGGTTCGGGTTTTGGATCCGATAACCCGTTAACAGCCCCGACCAATGGGGATTTTCCACGTGTAGAATCATCATTGGCTAGAGGAAACACGTGTCGGCTCATCGCTGGGACAGATGTCATCCACTCATTGGACAGAAGGCACCTATGATACGTCGACACGTTGCACGGCCCAACAGAGGCCCATTGCTGTGAAAAGGCCGACCCGTTTGACTTGGTCAAAAGGTGGCGGGCCGGGAAAGCCTGTTAACGGCCTATTCACATATAGCCCATTTACAGCCCGCTAACCGAAGGCCTGTTACGCCCTATTCGAATTAGGCCCAGTAGCGTCATCTGGGCCATCTAATATGATTCCAGCCCGTTTTCACTTCTGGCCCATGTATGGCCCATGACGTCTTTCGGCCCATATGAGGCCCTATGTAACTCTTGGCCTATTAACATCCCGTGGTGAAACTGGCCCATAATGAACAGTGTATCACTTTACACCCATTAACGGCCCGTGGTGAAACTGGCCCGTATAGAATAGTGTATCACTTTATACCCATTAACGGCCTGTTATTCCGTTGGGTCGTTTCCAGCCCATGTTATCTTCCGGCCTTCTCAGAGCCCATTTATTCTTGGGCTCATTTCCAGCATTCGTTTACTTACGGCCCGCTACTGTCATTTTCTGCTTGTGGGCCAAATTCAGCCCGTGGTTACAGTCGACCCGTTTGTGGTCCGTTAAATGTTGGGCCGTTTTCATAGCGTCAACAAATACGGCGTATTAACGATGGCCCGTTATGGTCGGCCCATGAACGGACGATTCCAACTCTAGCCCGTTTACGGCCAGAATGTGGTCTGTTTGGCCCATGGTTGGCCAATCGATCATACGACCCATATAAGGCCCATTGATGATACGGCCCGTAGAAGGCCCATTGTTTCTACAGCCCGTAGAAGGCCCATTGTTTCTACGGCCCATAGAAGGCCCACTGTTTATAGGGCCCGTAGAAGGCCCACTATTTCTACGGCCCGTAGGTCCAGTGTCTCTACAGTAAATATTAGCCCATGGTTATTGTGGCCTAGTTTTAAAAAATAGGTTATTGCAGCCACTAGCAAACCGCAGAAAAAGAACTGCATTGACTACGAGCAAACAAATAAACATGACAACAAGGAAATAAGTAAGCAAGCAACTTACACTAGGCTATCACGGCTACTACACATATTACATCAACTGGGCATCAAAGTTCGCCACCAGTGCAAATATAGGGAACACAACAGCATATAAACGTCGCAGCAAAACAAGTCCAGAACTGAAACCACTTCAGAAGAGCTCAAGAAACAATATCCTGGGTACCCATAATGCTGGCAAGATGCTTAGCAAGCTTATTAACTTTCTCTTTTTTGGTGCTTAAGTCTTCCAGCGCTTGCTATTGCACCAGAAAGTATGCATCTGAATTCTGCAGGGACTTTCTCAGTCCTTCGGCTTCCAGTCAAATAACATCTGATTGATGTCTTTCAACTTGAAGTTGAGACTCAAGAAGCCGAACTAATTCAGGCAACGAGTTCGAAGAGCTGGTGCCAGCAGTGGTAGCCAGTAACTCGAACACTACATCAAGAAAGGACTTTGGGGTTGTCTCAGTGTCCTCAATATGGTTTTTATCAGCTTTCTTGGAGACCAACAGGGATGTCTCACTATCTTGAACCTTATCTGCATTACTTCCTTTACCATTGTATAACAGGGTACTCTTCTCCAATGGTTTATCCGTGTTCTAAAAGAGAAACAAACAAACACATCTCAGGTTTACAATGTAGTATATGAAACTCATTTTGGTAAACCAGTTCAGTAGTAAGGTGGACAGGATAACAACATGAAACAAACATATATCTATGTAGTATGGTCACTGTATGGTCTATATCATTCTAGTTTATGTTGCCAAATCAAGATAGATACAGTTTGAATCATATCTATTTAAGACAAAGCAGCATAGACAGAATATAAGTGTGGGAAACTACACAGCAATAACAACACTTGTAATGTGCATGGCATGAGAACATAACTGTTTATTCAATTGAAACTGAAATCAACATAGAGCAAGATACAACAGCAAACAACCAAACACGTTATAGAAACAGGTTTAAAACATACCTGTTGTGCCATTGGAGTTTCAATTGCATCCTTCAAATTTGAAATTGGTTGGTATCAGTAAATACAGTGATGCAAGAGCAAAGTAGTATGAACCATAGCTACGGAACCTGACCTGAGAACAATTCTTCTTCTGCTTTAAGCGTTGACTTCGGGTTCGGAGTGGTGGTCCTCGTGATTTGGGCACTGCAGTTGCCTTACTAACTGCTCGTGTTTGGGTGCTCTGTGGTGGAGACGGTGCTGTGTCAACAAGAACTAGGTGTCTATCTGCTGGGGTTGGGGTTAGAAGGGGTGTAGCTGGTTCTCTGTCCAACTGGGTAGGGGTACAATCTGCATGAGTGTGGGTTATGTGTGGTGGGGCTGATTCTCGGGCAAGTACAACCGTGGTTCTATCTGCATCGATAGGTAGCACCATCTTTTCTGAAGACCGTGTTTGTACTCCCACAGATACTGCCATCACTCCCTCCAATTGAAATGGCTGATAAACAAGAAAAGTAATTGAATGTACAGACATTGTAAGATAGACAGGTGCAATGGATAGTAGGGAAGAAAACAGGGCATGAAATAATTCACATTTATGTTGTGTAAGCAAACAGAATAGCATGACATAATTTCACATATATGATGGCTAATTAAACAGGATAGCATGACACAATTTCACATGTATGATGGCTAACTTAACAGGATAGAATGACATACTTCAAAATATGATGACTATGTAAACAGGATGACATGATATAACTATACGATGTGTCTATTAAAGTGGTTGGCATGCCATTAATCACAAACATGCCGTCGATGGAAACATGATGGCATGATATAATTCACGGATAGAATGACATAATTTAAAATATGATGACTATGTAAACAGGATGAGATGATATAACTATATTATGTGTTTAGAAAATGGTTTGGCATGCCATAATTCAGATACATGCTGTCTATGTAAACATCATGGCATGACATAATTCAAATTTATGATTTATATACTAAGGAAGTGAGCAGAGGGCAATCGCATATATGTTGTGTCAACTAAGGAGATGGCATTCAATATTGTGTATATGATGTAAAAACTAAGCATTGCAATACAACATATGCATTATATGAGTAATATAACCCTGCCAAGTTTGAGCATACACCTCAGGGGGATAATAGGACTGGTCATCTGCCTCTGAATCCTCCTCTGAAGAGCTACCTGTAACCAGTAAGATATCTGCTACAGCAGGTAGCATTGTCTGCTCTGAAGACCTTGTTTTCACTCCAGATTTCTCCATCACCAATTCAAATGGCTGATGCACAGGAAGAGCAGTTGAATATACAAAAATTGTCGACAAAAGCAATGAGAAATACAAAAAAAGGATGGCATGATATAATTCACATATATGACCCTTGCCTAAACAGCATGGCATTGCATAATTCACATACATGATGCCTTGCAACAAGATAACATTGCATAATTCACATATATAATGTCTTGCAACAAGATGACATTGCATAATTCACATATATGGTAATTAGACACTAAACAGGTGGTATTCACACAAAGCATGTCTAAACTAAGCAAGTGACATAGCAATGCAAGATACCATACGCACGATATGAGTAACATAACCCTGCCAAGTTAGGGTATGCACCTCGGGGTGGGGGATATGACTGGTCATCTGTCTCTGAATCCTCCTCTGAGGAGCTATCAGTAACCAGCAAGACATGCGCTTCGTCAGATAGCATTGTTTGCTCTGAAGACCTTGTTTCCACTCCAGATTTTTCCATGACTGTGCCGAATGGCTAATGCACAGGAAGAGTAATTGAATGTACTAAAATTGTTGACAAATTTAACACATAATAAAAAAATGATGGCATGATATAATTCACATATAAGATGACTGGCTAACCAGGGTGGCATTGCAAAATTCACATATATGATAAAGAAACTAAACAGATGGCATTGACACAAAGCATGTCTAAACTAAGCAGATGACATCTTTAATGTATACAGTAAGCAAATCAAGGCACCATATGGATGATATTACCAACATCAGCATGCCAAGTTAGAGCGAAAACCTCATGGGGTAAATAGGAGTGGTCTTCTCCTTCTGAATCCCCCTCAGAACAGTTATCTTCATCTTGATTATGATCCAAAATGGGTGTAGGGGGGCTGCCTTTGCGCCCACCATGGAACGACGTCTGCATGAAATTTTATTGCCACGCAAGGCTCATCACTTTTGCTCTACATGATCAGTTCCATTGTGTACAATAACTGGCATGCATAGGAATAAAATGTAGTGAGATTATGTAAGGAGTGCATGCACAAATCCAGTGTGATGGTAGCAAACTGTGGATAGACCCAAAACCAATGATAGCAGGCAGATAATAGCTTTAGTTAAAAAATACAAATAATGGCTCCTTTAATGTTTGTTTGCACCCAACATGAAAATCATAGTAGACACCGGAGATTAACCAAATAGTAGACAGATAGTACTGATTGTTGCCCCAATATGTACCCACAACCATTTAAAAACTCAAGTTTCAGCATTAGTTTGGACCTGACTCGGAGTCTAATAGGTGAACACGACGATAATGTAGCATGTCATCATATTAAGCGACGCATAACGTAAGCAGACACAGAAGAGTGTGACCTCTCTTGCGGACCCGTGTAGTCCTCAAGGCCATCTGCTCAGTCGTGGCTGCCGGCGGCGGGGAAGAAGATCTGAGGCGGTGAAAGACAGTCTGGAGAGCGGATCCCTGCTGTGGTGAACCCTTCCGTCGTTGGAGCAGCTAAGCTGGGGTGGAACACAGCACCGCAGGAGCAGGACAAACCAGACATGGTTTTCTTTGACACATATCTGTAATAGAAGTAATTGAGTAAGGGCTTGTTTGAATTTGAGGATTCTAACAATGCATGGATAGCAAATAGACAGGAATAGGATAGGAATGCACGTGCAAAATAGAGAATTTAAAAACACAGGATTTCTGCCAATCTGGATGTTTCATTCACAACAATTGGAAGATCACAGGATGCAAAAAAGCATGGTGAGATTAAGTCAAACCACAAGAAAATGTACGGTTATAATGCTATTATGCTACTATCTCTTAGTCTTGTGCTTGATGAATAGGAATATGAAAAGGAGGAGAAGTGGAAATTAGAATTCCTATGGTTTTTCTTTCAAGGAGACACTAAAGGAACAAATCCTACAGTTTTCCTTTGCTCCATTCCTTTGCACCAAATTCATGAAAAGTAGTATCATAGGAAACTTGCCAATTCCTATGTTTTTCATTCACTTCTCCTTTCAAGCACTGGCGATTCTAGTAGGCAGGCTTGAGCAAGGAAAATCCTACACTAAAAAAATGTTTTTGTGCTACTTCTATTACTTGGGACCCAGGCCACTGCCATACTAGCTCAACTCCCAGGCCCATCAACAAATGCACAGCTCAAACGCACAGAGATAAATAATGATGGCGTTCAAGAGAGTCCATCACGGATGGCTAAGTTGCCTGATACCTCACTGCTTGTCATATAGTAGGATAAAATAATCGTATTTCCCGTTACTACGAGTGCTCAATGGACAATATATATAACATGTAGAGTAAAAAAGAGATGCAACAAGTGTACAACCTCTTTGGCGAAGCCATGTCGATCTCAGTGTGATTCGGTTGGGCAGTGAGGATGCTCCGGCTGACTTTGCTGTCGGAGGAGGGGAAGAAGATCTTATGCGTGTGGAGATGGAGCCCGAGGTACTGCTCCGCTGTGATGGAGGGTTTTGTCGTTGGAGCAGCTCCGGTGAGTTGTACGACGCCGAGGCTGAAGCAGGACAAGAGAGACAACGAACAACGTTAACCTGAGTGGAATTCTAATAGCATCTCCAATACATGACGTAAAATATATAACCACAAAGTGCTAGATGTAAAATACATCATCCACTCATCTCTGAACTTAACTGTTGAAACTGAACTTAACTGTCAAAACTGAACCTAACTGTCGAAACTAAATTTTGCTGTCGAAACTGAATTTTGCTGTCGAAACTGAACGCACTAGCAAGGTGAGGCTACACGTCGGTCGACTGGCTTTTTCATCTCTGGTCAGTCGATTTTGAAGCCCGTTGGATACGAAATCAAGGGCCTGCGGTTCATCTTCAACCTCCACCCCCCCTAAGCCGCCAGCCACCACCGGCCAAACAGCAGCCCCCCGTCGCCCGCGGCCAGCGGTGCGCCGCCCTGCCCGCCCCGAAAACACTCCCCACCGCCGGTCCGCCGCCGCCCCGGCCATCCCTCTAGGCCCCCCATGCCGAGCTTTTTCTCGGCGATCCCCATGCCACCGTCCCGCCACCGCCGGCGACCACTGCCCCCATCCTGAACCCTAAGATAGATAGTGGGGTACCTCTCCGGCGAGCCCCCCTCCCCGCTGCGGCTGGTTCTTCCTTCACCCCGGTGAGCCCACCCCTTGAAAATTGACTGACCCAAAAGTTGATTCAGTCAACTGAAGTGTAGCCAAATCGGACTAGCATCGCAAGCAAGAGCAAGAGCGAGAGCAACAGCGCGAGCAAGAGAAATAGCAAGAGTAGACCAGGCAGGGGACCGAGAGCAAGAGCAGAGCAGTAGCGCGAGTGAGAGCTAAAGCAGCAGCAGCTCCTACTGATGTGGACGTCGCCGCCGAGGGAGCGACGCCGTGGAGGAAGCGGCCGGCGACACCGCCGTGGATGGAGCCACACCATGTCGGCTCGGGACCAAGTGCCGGCAGCACCGTGAGATCAAATCAAGAAGAAAATGCGGCGATTAGTGTACAACCTCTTTGGTGGCACCGATTAGGCCACAGCTTCATCCGAGGAAACGGTGATGATGATGCTCTTGGAGGTGGAGGACGGGGTGGCTGAACCGGCGGGATGATGAGATCGACGATGGATCCTCATCCACTATGGTGGATGAGGGACATCGAGGTGTTGTTGTGGACAATGTCGTCGGGGAAGAGGCTCCGGCTGGGTGGCGGACGGAGCAGGGTGTGGTGTTTCGTCGCGGGTTTTCGCGGCCTCGATGTACGAATGGGTGGGCGGATGGGATGGCAGTGGGGAACCATGGCTTAGAGACGCGCTTGTCCGAAATGTGGGGTAAGTTACGAAAGTACCCCCCACTGATTTGAGGCGGTTCTTTCGGTTCAGGGGTACCACGTGCATTTCGCGTGTCGGGATTTCACAGGAGGTGGGAGTTTTTGCGCGCATTGTAATTTCGGAATAGCAAGGCGCGGGTTGAGATTGAGGGAGTTGTCGGAGCACAACGAGACAAAGATATATCTTAAATATTTCGGGGTAACAAGGCGCGGATTGAAGAGGTGGGAGTTTCGTAGCACGATAGACAGAGACGCTAGCTTCAATTTTCGGCATAACAAGGCGCGGATTGAAATTTCGGAAGAACAAGCTTAACGTGTACCAAAAAAAGACAATTTGCACCTCAACACGCACAACACACACACAAACACCATTTAGACTAGAGTAAGGTACGCGTGCATTGCACGCATGAGATTTGGCAACCAAATTATGAATAAATACCACATTATAGCATGCAAGCTTTGAGTCATATATGCATGATGTAGATGTTCGTTTAATTCTTATAGTTCTTTTCATTCAAAATCATCTAGTTTTTATAAGAAAGCTAATCTATTTTAAGATTCATGGAATTGTGCGTTGTAAGAAAGCTAATCTATTTTAAGATTCATTCAAAATCACATAAAGTAAAAATGAATAATGGCAAATCATGTAGAAAACATTTGGGCAATTCTGATACGGAAGATTCTAGAACAAATAAGAAGTGCTTGTTTTTTGATGTTTGTGCATTATGCTTAAGTTCGACCATAGAGTCTTCTAGATTATACATGTGGAGAAATCTGGTGGAATCTAGATGATATCCAACGGCCAATAGTGCTCAAATTTGCCATCTTTGAACCATCGGATTCGCCTCATCCAACGACCATCTTCCAAAGTTAAGGTTACCCGCACACAATATAAAAAATAATATAATATAATATATATAGGGGTATAGATATAGATATGTGATGTGAAAGCCGCCCATCATCTCCAATTAGAATAGTGTGTCCATGCACGGATGCAACATGGGCAAATGATGTCTATCATCTGTATCTCAAATTCAAATCAGTCTGACCTTGTTCAATGTGTATACATTACAACATGCTCGTTTCCAAACCACACCGCGCAGATCTCCGTTATATTCATGCATGCATGTGTTTCAAACATCAGGATCTCTTATTCAAATATTTGAATTCAACTTTACATTGATTATGACCTCACATATTCTTTTACACCCACACAGTAGTCTTCTCTTTATAATTGTACCACTAACTTCCTCTCGTGCATGCATGCACACACACTACCAGTCGGCATTATCCATCGCACGCATGCAATCTTTTTCTTCAGGTCTGTCTCCCATGAAGGCACACACCCACACACATCCCCCTCTCCATCATATCGGGCATTCTTTATCTCTCACGCGTGCATGCGCAACGATCGATGTTCCTCTATGTACGTGTGTATATAGCTAGGTCTTTCATAGTTTTCCACACAAACCGATCAATCGGTATATCTAGTGAGGTCTCGCCCTCTTTCCCACGTCCACATCGATCAATCTATACCTCTCTATATAGGATTAACATATATAGCTAATACACCCACATTAATTATATATCCAATGTCCCCTTCTCATCATCCATGCCTTCCGCTTCATCTCTCAGACGCGTGCACAATGGCGAAGACAGGGGGCAGTAAGGGCCCTGCCCCCCTAACATCACTATATATCAAGGCTAATATGAATGTGATCATTAGACAATTGCTTCTAAAAAGGTTTAATTTCATGAATTGACCCTCCTCGTAAAGGATTAGCAATGCTTGGCCCCTAGCTCGTTTATTTTTCATGGCTCCGCCACTGTGTGCAACAGCGCATGTGTTCGCCCCCTCTCTCTAAATATCGATCTCGCACTTGTGCATTCCTTCATAGTCTCCCTCCACTCGGCCCCTCGCACCATCTTCTAGCCCCCCACCGGATTTTGCCACATGTACAATCTAGCAGACTCCATGGTTGAACTTAAGCATAATGCACAAACCTCAAAACAACAGTGGTTCTCTTTTGTTCTAGAATCTTCCGTATCATAACTGCCCAAAAAAATTTCTAGTTGAATTGCCATTATTTGTTTGTACTTTATGCTTTACAACGCACAATTCCATGAATCATAAAATAGATTAAGGGCTTCTTTGATTCAAAGGATTCTCAAAGGAATTTTGGAGGATTCTAATCATTAGGAATTTTCCCTATCTTGGTTGTTTGATTCGTAGGATTGTAAACCATAGGAATTTTTCCATATGATTCATTTGCACTAGATTTCATAGGAAACATCCCATCCACTCAAACCTCTTTGAAAGAATTCTACGTTTGTCTATGCACAATCAAACACTCGTACATTCCTGTAGGATTCAAGACGACATTCCACTATAATCCCATGTTTTTCCTATTCACGCGTTCTTTGATTTTTTATAAAAACTAATTGATTTTGAATGAGATGAACTATAAGAATTAAACGAAGGGCTACATCACGCATATATGACTCAGAGCTTACATGCTATAGTGTGGTATTTATTCATAATTTGGTTGCAAAATCTGATGTGTGCAATGCACGTGTACCTTACTAGTACTTCGAGTATGTGCAAAACACGTAAATTAGAATACCAATGGCACGCTACACAGTGTCTCTCTTACAGTTCATGAAGCCACGTGGAACATGTGGAGGTGTTGTCGCGACCTCCTTGCGTGGATTGATCACAGTGATGTGCTGCTGGTTCCAGAAGAATGTACTCGTCCTCCCTGAGCCATACTAGCGGTACATGCACGAAGCGAAGATGTGCACGCATGCCACGCACGCACTCATTCCCTCGCACGCACAGGCGGGTACATGGGCGGACGCAATTTTGTACCAAGATCCACCCCATGTGATAATTTGACGCGTGTAAAGTCGTTCACTTCATTGCTGGTCAATTAATACAGTGCATGCAAATTGAGTGGACGTGAGGGCGGAAGAAAGACATTATTACTGCACTGCGCGCATGCGAGTAGTTAAATCGTGGGTTTCTAGTAGTACTTCCAATGGTCTCCTTCGTATTTTGTGCCAATTTTTGACAGTAACATAATATTTACGCATTTGAGCAGTGTAGTACATGAAATTTATGTTCCGCTAAACTCATCGGGAGCCGTTTCGGGCCTCGAAACCAAAACCATCAATTAATCTTTACCTTGTTCCCCATTACATTCGAAAGCCTGCTCACACCTACTAGTACGTACCAAACCTGAACGTGTTCCCACTATACAGGTATTAGTACTAGTGCTAGTACTTAGGTTATAAAAAGGGGAACTACCTAACCGAAAATTACTCTACCTTTCCTCTCATAAGTGCTTCCTCTTCGTCCGTCGTTGCCATAGCCGGTGAGCAGACCTCTAGGTCGAGAACTACTCGTAACAAGGGAGCGGCAGCCAAGGCTGCGGAAAAAAAAAAGAGGGCTCACCGCCACGCAGAGACCTCGAAAGATCTCTCACGGGCAGGCGATGGCTCCCAGGAGCGCCCTAGCCGCGGAGGCGAACATGCCGAGCCAGCGGAGCTGGAGTCGTTATCCCTTGACGGCATGCCCGATCAGCTCAATAAGCACCTCAATAAGCAGAAGGAGTTCATCCAAGGCTTGATGGAGTTGCTGAAGCAGAGCCTCGACGACATGCCCGCTGAGCTCAATCAATAGGGGGAGTTGACCGCCGGCTTGGTGATGCTGCTGAAGAAGAGCATTGTCTCGGAGAAGAAGACGACCGGCGAAATCCTGCGACTTCAAGAGGACAAGGCAAAGCTCTGCCACGAGATCGACCTGTTGAAGGAGAAGAACGCCGGCTGGAAGAAGCTTCATGAGAACAGTAGTTCCTCGATGAAGATGCTGCAGGCCCTCGTCATGGAACAGAAGGAGTTGGCGAACCTCCGCATCGAGCACCCGGCTGCTGTCAAGGTACGTAATGCGTCCGTGGAACAGATGATGAAGGCTCGCATCGAGAAATCCCGTGTCATGGACAGAATGAAGAAGATGGCGGAGGAGACGCGCAAGGAGATGGATGTCGTGGAGGCGATGAAGAAGCGGTTACGACTTTGCGGCGAATTAGATCATTTGGGGTGATAATCTTCCTTCTTCTTTTGCTGCTGTGTTTCATCTTTTGCTTCGGGTGTTTCACCGCACGTGTCACGTTCTCTACAAGGCATGAATGGAACAATGGTTTTTGATTTTTGAGGGAATGAATAGAACAATGCTAACAATGAGATGACTAGCAAATTAGATCATTTATTATCGCCATATGGCACTGGGCTGCCTTGTTTCGTGCTCCTCCGTCGCAGTACTACTCCAGTGGAAAACTTGAGTATATGGCACGGTTCTTTGCTCCTCCTCGATCAGGTCGTCAGCGCATTTACACGAGTAGTCAAATCACAAGGCCCCGCCTTCCAGTAGTAATGAGCCATCAAATCAGAAAGGCCCTCGCCTCTCGTGAAACCGACCAAGCTAGACTGCCCCGCCCTCTAGCCTTTTAAAAAATGTATACTTTTGTACAGCAGTAGTATAGATGGATTGCGCCATGGAGCAAAACTTGAAATTAAAAAAAAGGTGGTACATATAGAGTGTGCTCATCGCCAAATTATGCATATAGTACTATTAAAAAGGCTAGTCACAATAATGGTGTCCAGCACAACCCACCCCTCAAATAAAACTAAGCACCCTGGGATTCTTTGACAAAACTAAGCACCCTGAAATTCTTTGACAACTAAACTGCTGGCTATATGATGTTGGCCATATATATTGTACGTATATAATGTGAAGAAACGAGTGGTAGTACTATACCAACTAAAAGATGAAATGTAAGAAATACTAGTATGTACGTACTAAAGAGTTAATGTAACAATAAGAAACATAACATAGTTCTGCTGGGGGCTCAGCACAACACACCCCTCAAATTAAATTAAGCACACCTGAAATTAAACTTTACAACTATTCCGGTAGACACTGCATTAGAACCACCATGAGCAACGACACTGCCACCTTAATCGGAGTCCTCGTCCACGTCCTCGACTTCGTCCTTGTCCCTCTTCCTCTTGGTCGATACTTCTTTGCTTGCACCGCCAACTTGGTTGTTGCTCTTCATCCAAACCTTGTAGATATTGAAACAAAGGTAGCCATCCATTGCAGCGTAGTGGATGTGGTTTATAGCTAGTACATTCCACTGCCATGCATGATGATGAAATGTGTATGGAGATTTCTCCAGTTTACCGTACGAAGGATGAACCATGGCTCCTGCCAGGGTCAGCATTGAAGGCTGACGAGAGGACACCAGCCGATTCTTTTGGAGGTCGAAGGTGTTGCCTACAACGAGGCCTATCGGACGCAGGACTTCTTTGTCGTTACCAAAGTCTACAGTAACGAATTTGACTAGGTTGCTCTCGAGGAAGTCCTTAAAATCCTGGAACTCAACGTCGGCATGGCATGTGTGGTAGACCAAGCATAAGGCATGCACGCAAACCTGGATCACGGCGGGCTTCTTCCTCTCTTCGTCCTTTAGATCCTTCTTTCGTCCCACGACTGTGGTGTACTCACATCTAGCCCAGCGACCCAGTCATCACCCGAGTCTTCGAACATGCGTCTAAAGCGAGAAAGGCATCCTTTCACCGTCGCGGAAGAATGGGTGTAGACGACGTCGAACTCATCGCCGGTGATGGTTCTAACCTTGTACTCACCGCCGATCGGGGAGATTTGGGACGCCATGGATTTGGGAGGAGGGTTAGGATTAGTGGAACTGTCGTAATGTGAATGGACGGGACGACTAGGAGCGAACCGCCGTAGTATTAAAGGACGTGCGGGGACGAGTAGGAGTGAACTGCCAGCGTGCGAACGACAGGGTAGTGGCTTTCCATTCTCCCATGATACGGGCTTCCGAGAGCCCTTGGATCTGAGATCGAATAGTTGCATGGTGTGATTCTAGACCTATGGGTGAATATCCTATCCTGGAGGGTTATTCTGCAAATTTTCAGCAACTTAGCATGCGACCGTTTGATCTCAGATCCAAGGGCTGCCAGCACCCCGTATCATGGTCGCTCCCTTGGAGATTTAACATGGTGCGTTAGGCTATCTGATGTTGGCATGTCATACATAGTCATCACTTAGTCACTCATACTACAACAAGGTTAGCTATAAGGATAGTCATCACTTAGGAGAAAATTTTACTACTCCCTCCGTTTACTCCTCGTCCCTACTACGTACTTTGGTTAGTACTCCCTCCATTTACTTATACAAGGCCACTATAAAAAAATATTTTGCATCTATACAAGGCCACAAATAGTAATCGAGACAAAAGTTACTACTCCCTCCTTTCCAGTTTATGGCTCAATTTCAAAATCTCTCCAACCAAGGTAGACGGTGAGTGGTCAAATTAATTTTGTAGTTTGCACAGTACGCTCATTTTTCTCAAGAAGTTATGTTTACCGAGGCATTAATTAGAACGAATGCATGAATGACCACTAAATGTCCATGAACTTGTACATGCATTGGTTAGTTTCCTCTTGACATTGGTTGCGTCGGGTGATGTAACGCACCTCGAAATCCAACATGTAATGATACTACTACTAGTATAGTAGAATTGAGACTTATCAAACGGGAAAACGAATGTTTTTTTGATGAGCCCTATAAACCCTAGTGGGTACGTACTCCGTAAAAACAGATTTTTCCAAAACTAAGTCGCTCCCTTTCATGAATTTTGTAGTATACTCCTCTGTTGACGCTCCCTTTCATGAATTATGTACTTCCTGTCGCCGACATGTGGGACATATAGCAACCGGGTCGACGTGTCAAGCACCAAATAATAGTGCAGAACAGCAGGGGGACGCACCCCACTCGTACCGGCCAAGTAGTAGTAATGAGCAATGAGATGTCAAATCACAATGCCACACCTTCCCAGGCAGACGAAGCAACCATTATTTCACACTTCGGTTCGACATCATCTCAAACCACGTACTAGTATTGCTGCTGCCTCAGGAGGGACACGTGCATCGCCTTGGTACATCATGACACGTGGGACCGCATGACAGGCCATGCTCCCCCGCCGATCGCTCGGTAAAATCACCTCATTTTTACTATACTTCCTCTGTATCGGTTTACCACATGGCATGCACGTCGTTCTAGGTTGATAATTTAACTGGCTATATATATGTGATGAATAGTACAGTAGCCTTTTAAAAATGTATACTTTTGTACAGTAGTACTATCGATGGATTGC
Organism: Triticum aestivum; assembly: GCF_018294505.1. Taxonomy (NCBI): domain Eukaryota; kingdom Viridiplantae; phylum Streptophyta; class Magnoliopsida; order Poales; family Poaceae; genus Triticum; species Triticum aestivum. Next base: position 789,959,318 of record NC_057801.1, read on the forward strand.
GCCATGGAGCAAAAATTGAAATTTTAAAAAAAAGTGGTACATATAGAGAGCGCTCATCGCCAAATTATGCATATAGTACTATTAAAAAAGCTAGTACGTGCTTAATTGGGGTGCTAAATTCTATTAAAGAAATACTAAAGAGTTAAAGTAACGAGAAGATACATAACATAGTTCTGCTGGGGGCTCAGCACAACACACCCCTCAAATTAAACTAAGCACACCTGAAATTAAACTATGCAACTAATCCGGTAGACATTGCATTAGAAGTTTAGAACCACCATGAGCAACGACACTACCACCTTACTCGGAGTCCTCGCCCACGTCCTCGACTTCGTCCTTGTCCCTCTTCCTCTTTGCTGATACTTCTTTGCTTGAACCACCAACTTGGCTGTTGCCCTTCATCCAACCCTTGTAGATATTGAAACAAAGGTAGCCATCCATTGCAGTGTAGTGGATGTGGTCTATATCTAGTACATTCCGCCAGTTTACGGTACGAAGGATAAACCATGGCTCCTGCCAGGGTCAGCATTGAGGGCTGACGAGAGGGCACTAGCCGATTCTTCTGGAGGTCGAAGGGGTTGCCTACAACAAGGCCTATCCGACCCAGGACTTCTTTGTCGTTCTTAAAGTCTACAGTAACGAATTTCACTGTTTTGTCCTCAAGGAAGTTCTTAAAATCCTGGCACTCAACGTCAGTATGGCATATGTGGTAGACCAAGCAAACGTTATGTACGCAAACCTGGATCACGGCGGGCTTGTTCCTCTCTTCGTCCTTTAGATCCTTCTCTCGTCCCATGACTGTGGTGTACTCAACATCTAGCCCAGCGACCCACTCATCATGTGAGTTTTCGAACATGCGTCTGAAGCGAGAAAGGCATCCTTTCACCGTCGCGGAAGTACGGGTGTACATGGCGTCGAACTCATCGCTGGTGATAGTTCTAACCTTGTACTCACCGCCGATCGGGGAGATTTGGGACGCCATGGATTTGGGAGGAGGGTTAGATTAGTGGAACTGCCGTAATGTGAATGGACGAGACGACTAGGAGCGAACCGCCATAGTATTAAAGGACGTGCGAGGACGAGTAGGAGCGAACTGCCAGCGTGCGAACGGTAGGGTAGTGGCTTTCCATTCTCCCATGATATGGGCTTCCGAGAGCCCTTGGATCTGAGATCGAACGGTTGCATGGCGTGATTCTAGACCTATGGGTGAATATCCTATCCTGGAGGGTTATTCTGCAAATTTTCAGCAACTTAGCATGCGACCGTTTGATCTCAGATCCAAGGGCTGCCAGCAGCCCGTATCATGGTCGTGCCTACCACGACCGTCGCGTCGCTCGCGCGGTCGCGCCCTTGGAGATTTAACACGGTGCGTTAGGCTATCTGATGTTGGCATGTCATACATAGTCATCACTTAGTGACTCATACTACAACAAGGTTGGCTATAAGGTTGGCTATAAGTGTTTTTTTACTCCTCTCTATCTCTTTCTTCGTACTCCCTCCGTCCCATAATATAAGAATGGTTTTGACACTAGTGTAGTGTCAAAAACGTTCTTATACAATGGGACACAGGGAGTACTAGTATTTATTGCATTTGCCAAGGAGTGACCTCTTCCAATGAAATGGTGTTGCTAAGTTTGCTTCATTTAATTAGCTATAGACTCAAAATTGTCTTTTCACCTAGGTATACGTGCTTAGCACCGTTTCTTCCTTGGGTCACCAAACTAGTCTCTCTCTTCTTGATTAACTTGCCACGTCAGACTTTATGCCTATGTGGCAAGCTTAAGCACCTGTAGGAGCAAGTAAGTGCAATAGTGCGCTTTACATGGCATTTTTGCATATATGGAGGAAAGAGAGGCAAGGAAAAAGTGGAGAAGTGGGCTCTCATGCAAGAGCCAGCCTCTACTACATGGTGGAGCATTGGGAGAGGCACCTGTATGGAGGTGGTCAGGAATCGGGAGACTCATGCCAGTCGTAGCGCCGCAGTTAAAATGATAATGGCAAGTCAAATCACGAGGCCCCACCTGTCCAGCGGTAACTCGCTATCAAATCACACAGCCCTACGTTTGCAGCAGCCTACTCCCTCGTCTTCTCGCTTCTCTATCGAACCGACTAGGCGGAACTGCCCCGCCGCCTACCGGCAGGAAAAGCCCCGCCCTTGACTTTTAAATAGTATACAGTATACTAATTTTGTATCCATGGATTGCGCCCGTGCCATGGAGCAAAGCGTCTAGAAAATAGCGGTACACATGTACGGAGCATATAGCACGGCCGTCGCGTTCGCGTCGCACCCCAGACGGTCGGTCGGTCTGGCACACTGCTCTCTAAATGGAACGCGCATCATATTGCGTTCGCACACACATGTGGGACGGCAATTGAGAACCGACCATAGGCACACTCCCCGGCCCCGCAAGTCGGGTGACTTAATAGAAGTGGGAAATGAGCGATAGTACTAGAGAAGTGTTGTACTACGTTGGTGCCTGGAAGATCCCTGCAAGACACGGAAGATCAGTTCGTCCATGCATGTGATCAGACTCCAGCAGACACGCCTGGATTGGCTATCGTCTACATATCGTGCAGGCTGTGTTTTACATGGCTGTAGTTGTGGCATTTTTTCGTGTTATATGTTATATTCCGGCGCTTCAGATCAAAATGACGACAACTGCGCCTCCGGACCACGTGCATGAAGACTTCTCGACAGTCATTGACGAGGTCAAGCCGGCTCCGGTAGACAAAATAAAACTAAGTACTACTCCACTATATAGGCAGGAGCCTCTGCGCTTGCTTGCTAGTGTTGCTCTCTTCAGACTGTCTCGGCCTCTCCAGATCTAAACACGTCAGCGGTGGCCACACACTCTCTCTCTCCACTCACCGCTGGTCACAGATCCAGCCGGATCCTCTCCACCGGGGAAGGTGAGAAGGTACAACGTTCATGCGGTCGTCCTCGGCAACGGCTCTTACCCACTGCTGGGCGCGTCCCGATCAACCTGCCTTGCTATTCTCTCCCAAGCACCGCTGGCGAGGGAGGGCCTCCGACCCTTTCTTCCTCGCTGCCATAGTGTGGGTAGATCCGGCCTCCTGCCACCCACCTAGCGACATCCCGGCGACCATCAGGTATAACTTCCTTCGAAACCGGCCTTGCTCTACTTCCCGAGCTCCTGACGTTGTTGCATTTGTATCTTTTACTATTTCTCAGGCCCCCTCGTAGATAGGATCGATCGGCTATTCGAAAACCACCTAAATTTTTTATGTTTAAGAGGTAAAACTAGTTCATGCACTTGAATCTAGTACTACTTGGTTCAAACAAGGAAAAAAGGGGGTGGGGGTGGGGGAGGATTTGTTACCTGAATCTAGGACTTGGTCGAAAGAGGAAATAATGGGGGCGAAAAGTAGCAGAGACTGGCTATCCAATTGGTCTCTAGGTCTAAAAGGGAAATAAAGGGAAACGCAGTACAAACTCAATATAAACCCGATCTATTGGTTGAAAAAGGAAAGAAAGTGGGGACTGGGGGACAAGTCAACAGAGTAAGTCCATCACTAGATTAGCTAGCCTCACACAGTATAAGGTGGCTATACCGAACAAAAATGGGACCAACCCAGATATCCGGTTCTAATGTTTCTTGCCTTGAGCCACTCTTATGTAATGCCACTGGTAAAATGTAGCAGTCGCATTGTTAAAAGTAAGGACACGTTAAACCAACGTTGTTTTCAATGTAATGCCTCCAGTAATATGAATCAATGGCACTTCTTTACATGTCCTGCTAAAATTTCCCATTAAGATAAGTTGGTTCTTTTCATTAAAAATGCAACTGTCCTGGTCCGCCTACTCTCCTGTGCCCAAAGTAATGTTGTATTTAACGGTTGTCATAGTTAATCCTAATGCCCACACTAATATCTAGCAATGCCACTACTTTAGAAATTGCTACTATCCTTGTAGGATTGCCATTCAGATAAGAAACATGCTTCTTTTCATTTGATGCATGTTTCATCACTTGTTAGTCACCCTCCTTTCCACCTTTTTTGTGCAAACAGAGATATACATTTCACACTCGATCTTAGTTGAACTGGACAAATGATATCCAAATTATAGTTGAGCATTCCAGGAGCTTCACAACCAACCTTGATGTTGCTCAATTTTATTGCAACTAATGAAGAAGAAGCTCTGTGGGTTTCGTTTTCTGATGGAAATGGAACCGGGGCTGGAGCCCTTTTCTTAAAAAAATTTGAAGAAGAAGCTGCTAGCTCACGGGACATTGCTTCATTTTAGGTGAACTGCACCAAAAGGTCCCATGAATTGAATCATCCATGTTGGTGACTGAAAGAGCCAGCTTCAGCATCCCAGTCTAAGCACCCTCGGCCTCCATCCTTGCGATGCACGGTACACCTCATTTGCCACTTGCTCGACCCTAGTGTCACTGATAAAATGAAGTAATAAATACAGTTAAAATAGAGCGAGTGTCATCTCTATCATTTCATTTCCAATGTAGATAAAGAAAGTGCTTCTCTTTGTTAAAGTATGTTTCATCAACTAGTCCCATTGTTAATGTTTAAGCGTTTCTGTAAACTGGGGTGCTTAATTTTAGTTGATATGTACAAAAATAGAGATTTGAATGTCTCAAGGCGCCTCCTTGTACTACCGCTATACACTGATGTTCATCACTGGCAGAAGGTGTATCTGGGAGACTTGGGATGATGTCCAGTATGAGGCGTACCGTATGAGGCGTCGCATGGCCCATCTCGCCCTCGCAGCATGGCATACTATGATACTATCACAATATTTTCTTCTATTTATTTTGTGTGTTTCATCAACTAGTGTCACTATAATGTAATCACGCTTTTTCATTATCTGTGCAAACAGGGTTATTCAGCTGCATTTTGGTGGAACTGCACAAATGTACGTATGGAACTGGCATATATACAGAGTGCGAGGTGTGCCAAGTAAAAATTACCGACACCAACCATGCTGCATGCACGCATTGGCATACACCACCACTAGTGGGATGTGTGGCGCTCTCTGTGGACGAATCATTCTCGACAGCAAATCCTCTAACCAAATACTAGTAGCTTATATTGGCAGTTTTCTAGGGAGTACTCTTTTCTGAAAGAAGCACCAATCTATTTTTCTTTATTTGTACACTGTGTCACAACTTTGACCCAAAGGTCCAGAGCTATTTTAGGGTGATTGGCGTAGTACTCGGAGACTGATTGTAAGCATGGTTTTCATTAGTTATCACACTGATTGTAAGCATGAGCAGGTGGAAGATTAGGTTAGTGTGAAGCTTAACTTAAACCCTACCACCACTGAGGGAGTCCCGGACTAGGGGGTGTCCGGATAGCCGAACTATCATCATCGGCCGGACTCCAAGACTATGAAGATACAAGATTGAAGACTTCGTCCCGTGTCCGGATGGGACTTTCCTTGGCGTGGAAGGCAAGCTTGGTGATACGGATATGTAGATCTCCTACCTTTATAACCGACTCTATGTAACCCTAGCCCTCTCCGGTGTCTATATAAACTGGATGGCCTTAGTCCGTAGGACGAACAACAATGATACCATAGGCTAGCTTCTAGGGTTTAGCCTCCTTGATCTCGTGGTAGATCTACTCTTGTAACCCACATCATCAATATTAATCAAGCAGGACGTAGGATTTTACCTCCATCAAGAGGGCCCGAACCTGGGTAAAAACATCATGTCCCTCATCTCCTGTTACCATCCGCCTAGACGCACAGTTCGGGACCCCCTACCCGAGATCCGCCGGTTTTGACACCGACATTGGTGCTTTCATTGAGAGTTCCTCTGTGCCGTCGCGATCAGGAAGGATGCCTTCTCCCGTCTTTAAAGACGGCGCCGTCGTCAAGAGAGCTTTGGCCGCCGGCCAAACTGTCCGGCTAGGTAGTTTTCTTAGGACCGCCTGTTCGTCCACCGCTCCGACGATGACCTCTCAGGTCATCAAAAGCGATCTTCACGTCAGCCCGGAATTCGCCGAGCAGTTAGATCCGATTGAGCTCTCCTCTGTAAATGAGCTCTTGGATCGCATCGCTGCCTTGGGAGTCGCCACAGACTACGATCAGATTGGGCTTAAACCCGTTGTCGTGGTAGAGGAACAATGCGGCAACCCTTCTTCTACATTGAAAACCAACTATGTCCGGATTCCCGATCCCTCCAAGCCGGATTCCCGCGAAGGGACGGACGCCAATCAAATACTGAACTTAGAGTCAGGCATCGGACTAGATTCGTTGGAAAGCATCCAGCAAGTCAAGCTTCCAAATCCGGAAACTTCTTGGCCTTTGAGCCTCAGATCGGGCGGGGTTCCGAACTTGATTCCACCCGCCCTCCCAAACATAAGCGATCTATCTCGAATACGGCAAGATCCCGATGAAACAGTACATCATTACTGGGCCAGATTCCTCCTGGTTATGAACAGGATTAAGGACTGCTGCGAAGAAAGCGCGATTTTAATTTTCTGCAACAATTGCACGGACAAGGGAATCATGAACGCCATAAGTCGTCGCAAAGTTACACGCTTCATCAACCTAGCGACTATCGTACAAAAATACAGTGCGGTAGAGAGTGCCAGGAACACCGAAACTAGGATTTGGGATAGTCCGGCCTTGACCACAACCCTAGTCCGAAGTAAAAGGGTGCGCCATACTCAAGCACCTGGGTTAAAAACCAAAAATCAAAGACCCCCTAAAGGGCATGGAACCGTACTGGAGGGCTGGCTCCACGGACCCTGCAAAATCCATAGTACGGAGGGCTCCACTCCAACACACAGCCTTCGAGCATGTTGGATACTACGGCAGGTGGCCAAAAGTGGCGAAGGCTTTTTAGCCCCGGGCAAATAGCCCAGCAGTACCGATACGGTATTAACAGTCCTCGAGACTTTTGCATCAAATAACATGCGAAAACGAACAATCCGCGGCCTCACCGAAGTCTACCAAGTAGCAACAGCAAATCCATGGAGTGACACGGCTATCAGCTTCAACGCCAGCGACGAACCTAAATTCCGAACAGCTAGAGCACCAGCCGCATTGGTCCTCAATCTGATAGTGGACGGCTTTCGCCTTACCAAGGTACTCATGGATGGCGGCAGCGGATTAAACCTCATCTACAAGGAAACCCTTCAAAAAATGGATATTGACTGGAGCCGCATCGAGTGAAGCAGCACAACCTTCAGAGGGATAATCCCTAGTCGAGAAGTACGCTGCACAGGAAAAATCACACTAGATGTAGTGTTCGGCTCACCGGATAATTACAGGTCCGAGGAGGTCACGTTCCAAGTGGCCCCATTCGGCAGCGGATATCACGCTTTGTTAGGGCGAGAGGCATTCACAATCTTCCAAGCTATACCCCACTACGGGTACATGAAGCTCAAAATGCCCGGACCCAATGGGATAATCACTCTTGCTAGTGATCCAGATACAGCACTCCGCGCTGAAAATAAGACAGCCGCACTCGCCCTAGAGGCATTGTCCGAAGCCCTAGCGGCAGAAGAACTAACTACGCCACGCTCCATGGTGGATAGGGACGATGTGATACTCGATAAGAGGTCCAAGTCCACCTCTTTTAAACCAGCAGACGAAATAGTCAAATTTCAGGTCCATCCAACGGACCCCACAAAGACGGCCTCCATTGGGGCACAATTAAGTCCTGATGTCGAAGCCGCACTACGAGAATTCCTTCGGGAAAATTGGGACATTTTTGCCTGGCACCCTTCAGACATGCCAGGAATCCCACGCAGGCTGGCAGAGCACAGCCTACACATCCTAAAAGGATTCAAGCCGGTCAAACAAGCTCTTCGGCGATTTTCCGAACCCAAAAGACAGGCAATGGGAGAAGAGCTAGCCAAACTCTTAGAAGCCGGATTCATCAGAGATATAAAACATCCGGACTGGCTAGCCAATCTAGTAATGGTACCAAAAAAGGACAAATCCTGGCGCCTCTGCATCGATTTTAAAGACCTTAACAAGGCCTGTCCAAAGGACCCTTTCCCCCTCCCTCGCATCGACCAAATCATTGATGCTATCGCAGGGCACGATTCATTGTGCTTCCTCGACGCATACCCCGGATACCATCAAATCAAGATGGCGGAGAAAGACCAGGCCGCAACGGCATTCATTACTCCATATGGGCTATTCTGCTTCAACACAATGCCCTTCGGACTCAAAAACGCCGGCGCAACATATCAGCGCATGATTCAAACATGTCTGGCTACCCAGATAGGCAAAACAGTAGAGGCATACGTAGACGATGTGGTCGTCAAGACCAAACACGTCGAAACTCTCGCAGAAGACTTGAGGGTGACATTCGACAAATTCCGAGCATATGACATTAAGCTCAATCCGGAAAAATGCGTCTTCGGCGTACCAGCCGGAAAGCTCTTGGGCTTCATCGTATCCGGTAGAGGAATTGAAGCAAACCCGGCCAAAATCCGAGCTCTGTCACAATTGGATATTCCAAAAGACCTCAAGCAAATACAAAAACTAACCGGATGCGTAGCGGCCTTAAGTCGCTTCATCTCCCGTTTGGGAGAAAAGGCTCTGCCCCTCTACCGCCTCCTCCGGCGCACCGAACATTTCAAATGGACAGATGCTGCCACAGCCGGACTCGAAGAAATAAAGGCCATACTGGCAACAAATCCGGTCCTGGCCGCGCCCAACCTGGGCGAACCTATGTTATTATATATCATAGCAACACATCAAGTTGTCGCGCGGTACTCGTCGTCGAGCGAGAGACAGAAGGGCACAGATTCCCCCTTCAAAAACCAGTGTACTACGTATCCACTGTTCTAACTCCATGCAAGTCCCGGTACCCACATTATCAAAAGATAGCATATGCGGTGTTCATGGCATCCCGGAAGCTGCGACACTACTTTCATGAGTGTTCCATAACGGTGGCCTCCGAAGTAGCTCTCAACGATATTATAAACAATCGCGACGCAACAGGCAGGATTGCAAAATGGGCTATTGAGCTCTTACCATTTGACATAACCTATAAACCACGGCGAGCTATAAAATCGCAGGTTCTGGCCGACTTCGTCGCCGAATGGACCGAAGCCGAACTCCCTAAAGAGTACAGCGCATACTCCAATTGGATCATGCATTTCGACGGATCCAAAATGTTGGCTGGCTTGGGGGCTGGCGTCGTCCTGACGTCCCCAACTGGAGACACAATCCAATACGTACTTCAAATAATGTACATGGACTCCAATAATGCAGCCGAATACGAGTCCCTTCTACATGGCCTCCGGATGGCAATCTCCATGGGCATTCAACGCCTAGAGGTGCGCGGGGATACAAACCTCGCAATATCCCAAGTAAGTGGAGACTTTGATGCCAAAGATCCAAAAATGGCAGCTTACCGCAACGCCGTCCTAAAAATGTCAGCTCGGTTCGAAGGACTCGAATTCCACCATGTAGCCCGGGATAATAACCAGGCAGCAGACGTATTAGCACGCATCAGCGCGAAACGAGACGCCGTCCCTCCAAACATCTTCCTGGAATGGCTCTTTAAGCCATCCATGTTATGGGAAGAGGAGTCCGGAAATAACAATCCGGAGCCAGCTGCATCACCGAACTCAAACCATTCTGACACAATCAGCGGCTCAGCCAACGAAATAACACCTTCAGCTCACGAAATAATGGAAGTAATTGCCCCGTGGACAGAACCATTCCTAGCCTACTTAATTCGGCAGGAACTTCCCGAAGACAAAAATGAGGCCCGCTGCATAGTTCGGCGATCTAAAGCCTACAAGGTCCATGAGGGAGAACTTTATAAGAAAAGCACAACCGGAGTCCTTCAAAGGTGTATCTCCGAAGAGGAGGGGCGGAAACTCCTGGCTGAAATTCACGCCGGACTAGGCGGGCACCACGCTGCAGCCCGGGCACTCGTAGGCAAGGCCTTCCGTACAAGATTTTAATGGCTGACAGCCCGGGCAGATGCTCAGGACTTAGTCCAACGATGCGTCAGTTGCTAGCTCTTTGCTAATCAGAGCCACATGCCACCCACCACCCTCAAAACTATACCCATTACCTGGCCGTTCGTGGTCTGGGGGCTTGACATGGTTGGACCCCTTAAAGGGGGAACCCACAAGCACAAATACTTATTGGTCATGGTGGACAAATTCACCAAATGGATTGAGGCCAAGCCGGTTAAAACGGCAGAATCCGGACCGGTGATAGACTTCCTATCCGGGGTAGTACACCGCTTTGGCGTCCCCCACAGCATCATCACTGATAACGGCACAAACTTCATTGCCGACGAGGTTAAACTCTGATGCAAAAACATGGGCATCAAGCTCGATTACGCTTCAGTCTATCACCCCCAAACTAATGGTCAAGTCGAGCGAGCAAATGGTCTAATCATGAGTGGCATCAAACCCAGACTAGTGCGGTCCCTCAAGGAATCTAACATGCACTGGGTAGAGGAGCTCGACTCCGTACTCTGGGGGCTGCGGACCACGCCAAACCGAACTACTGGATTCACACCATTTTTCATGGTGTATGGCGCAGAGGCAGTTCTGCCTTGCGATATAATTCATGACTCACCTCGTGTGCGCATGTACGAAGAAAGAGAAGCCGAGTTGGATCGGCAGGACAGTTTGGACGCCTTAGAGGAGGAGCGGGACGTGGAAAAGGCTCGTTCCGCATTCTATCAGCAGCAGGCTCGAAGATATCAAAGCAGAGAAGTACGGGCCAAAACTTACAATGTCGGCGAACTCGTTCTACGCCTGTCGGACAAGAAAAAGGACAAACTTAAGCCCAAGTGGGAAGGTCCCTTCATCATCGACCAAGTCCTGACCGGCGGAGCATACCATCTACGTAAAGCATCTGACAACCAACTCGAGCCGAACCCATGGAACGCAGCCCGTCTCCGAAGATTCTACGCCTAAACACCGGACTCAGAGTTCGTCTCACTCCCCCGTCCACCTTTTTATTTTTATTTTTACTGTCTCTTGTCCCCCTCCTTCTTCCCACTTTTTTTTCAATACCTTTTATAGGCTGATTTGCGCTTTGTTCGCACACACTTGATGTGCTCCTAGCACTCATTATACCTGGGGGCTTCTTTACCAGAAGCTTATTAATATGGGCTTCACATCCAATACATGTGTCATACTTCCGCATGTACCTTTTATTCACCATGATATGCATCAATATGACTTAAGTTTTGGCCAAGCTGGGTTGCCTGGCTCCTGTGCTTACCCCTACGTTCCCGATTGTTCGGCTAGGAGGTAAAGGGAGCACCTCTGCGATTGTTACTGCTGGGTCAGCCGGATGTGTACCTCAGACTGGGTGAAGCCGAAAGCTAGTGTTCTTAAGAGAATATTCGGTCGGTGACTTGAAAGATGATTTATTACTTACTTATTTATAAGCCCCCAGATGCTTTTTCTGCTATTTTCGCAGTCCGGCATTGCACCTTAGGGCATGCCTCCCACGGAAAGGAACCCTTAACGGAACTATTCTCCCTGGAAGATGTTTCTTACTAACCATGTAATAGAACATAACTAGTTGGGCACTTGTCTGATAAAGCAATTATGACCCCGACGCCTTGTCTCCATGCATGCCCCGGTTCTTTTATAACCGTAGGGGTATTCGGACACACTCCGGACTGTTGGGTCCCGAGGTTGAAGCGAAACAGTCCGCAAAGACAAACGATCTACAATCCGGCTAGAAGGCATCTTACATGTCATTTCAAATTACATTGTCAAACCGACTGATTGTACTCCTCCTCAATCCCATCTAACAGGCTGTCTAATTTACAGTCCTGTTGGGAATATTTGGCGGCCAGCTCTACTTGGCCATACATCAAGCTCACAGGGATCTCCTTACCATCAGGCCCCGCAGGTCCGACCTCAGCCATGTGGTTTGGGTCAGCCTTCGGGTAGCGCGTCTTCACCATGGCCCAGGCCTCCCTGGCGCCCTGACGGCAGGCCGATATCTTCCACAAACGGAGGTGTCGCCATGCTCCCTGGAGCTTCTCAGCAAGCTCACCAAGGCCCTCGGGTAGGGAGACGGATGGCCATAAAGGCTGAACGACGCACCTCATCGCCCGCCGAACACGTTCAAACAATTGCACCAGCTCGGGAAGTTGGTCACCTGTTGACCTAGGCATTTCGTCCGCAGGGCGACCTGTGAGCACACCTAAAGACATATTTCTGTCAAACGACTTCCTCGCCGAATTCTTCTTTTCAAAGGAATTTGCTCAAGCACTTACTATAAATGCCGCGACGAAGTCGCTGATTCTCCTTCAAGGAGCCAGACAGCTGGGCCCGAACACCTTTCAGCTCTTCTCCTAGCTGGGTGTGGGCTTCTTGGAGCTTTTTTCTCTCCTACTGCACCTTCATAAGCACCCTCTCGCCAGCCTTTAGCTGACGCAGTAGCTGTTGCTTGTCCGGATCTAGTCCGGCGCCCTCTGCAATATTATTGTCATATTCACGCCGCACTTTGTTAATTAATTATCTTTTCAAAGTACGTCTTACCAGCGGGGGTCTCTGTGGCTCCCCCTGTGGCGGCCAATGCGGCCTCTAGTTGGGCCTTGCACTCTTGGAGCTCCTGGGACAGATGGGTATTCTTCTCCGTAAGATCCTACATAAAGATTGATCCTTAAATCAGTTATTTTAACCATTTTATGTCTCGGAGGCTACTGGCATATATAACTATTAAAATTACTTACACGTATGTCTTTAACATACTGCTCCGTGGCTCTAGTTTTTGGTGGCTACAGAGGCTTGCGGTGGCGGAACTCCCGATCTATCTTTGTTTTGATGTTTTTAGGGTATGTGGACTTATATAGGCGAAAGAAGTCAGTCAAGGGAGCCTCGAGGGGCCCAGGAGACAGGGGGCGCGCCCAGGGGGGTGGGCGTGCCCTCCTATCTCCTGGCTTCCTCGAACCTTCCCTGGCTTGAACTCCAAGCACTACAAAAAAAATACACTTCCGTGATGATACGTGTTTGTCACAGTAGGTCACGTTTTTTGCCATGCATGTACATCCATGATAAATTTATGACAGAATCAAGATAGTCATACCTGTGCTGTCGTAGAAGTGTTCCATGACATTACCAGAATTATCATCACCGAAGTGTCCACTTCCATGACGATAAATCGCGCGTCACAGAAGTGCTTTCGTCAAGGGTGACCGACATGTGGCATCCACCGTAACGGAACGCCGTTAAGCTATCGGGTCGGGTTTTGGATCCGATAACCCGTTAACAGCCCCGACCAATGGGGATTTTCCACGTGTAGAATCATCATTGGCTAGAGGAAACACGTGTCGGCTCATCGCTGGGACAGATGTCATCCACTCATTGGACAGAAGGCACCTATGATACGTCGACACGTTGCACGGCCCAACAGAGGCCCATTGCTGTGAAAAGGCCGACCCGTTTGACTTGGTCAAAAGGTGGCGGGCCGGGAAAGCCTGTTAATGGCCTATTCACATATAGCCCATTTACAGCCCGCTAACCGAAGGCCTGTTACGCCCTATTCGAATTAGGCCCAGTAGCGTCATCTGGGCCATCTAATATGATTCCAGCCCGTTTTCACTTCTGGCCCATGTATGGCCCATGACGTCTTTCGGCCCATATGAGGCCCTATGTAACTCTTGGCCTATTAACATCCCGTGGTGAAACTGGCCCATAATGAACAGTGTATCACTTTACACCCATTAACGGCCCGTGGTGAAACTGGCCCGTATAGAATAGTGTATCACTTTATACCCATTAACGGCCTGTTATTCCGTTGGGTCGTTTCCAGCCCATGTTATCTTCCGGCCTTCTTAGAGCCCATTTATTCTTGGGCTCATTTCCAGCATTCGTTTACTTACGGCCCGCTACTGTCATTTTCTGCTTGTGGGCCAAATTCAGCCCGTGGTTACAGTCGGCCCGTTTGTGGTCCGTTAAATGTTGGGCCGTTTTCATAGCATCATCAAGTACGGCGTATTAACGATGGCCCGTTATGGTCGGCCCATGAACGGACGATTCCAACTCTAGCCCGTTTACGGCCAGAATGTGGTCTGTTTGGCCCATGGTTGGCCAATCGATCATACGACCCATATAAGGCCCATTGATGATACGGCCCGTAGAAGGCCCATTGTTTCTACAGCCCGTAGAAGGCCCAATGTTTCTACGGCCCATAGAAGGCCCACTGTTTATAGGGCCCGTAGAAGGCCCACTATTTCTACGGCCCGTAGGTCAAGTGTCTCTACAGTAAATATTAGCCCATGGTTATTGTGGCCTAGTTTTAAAAAATAGGTTATTGCAGCCACTAGCAAACCGCAGAAAAAGAACTGCATTGACTACAAGCAAACAAATAAACAAGACAACAAGGAAATAAGTAAGCAAGCAACTTACACTAGGCTATCACGGCTACTACACATATTACATCAACTGGGCATCAAAGTTCGCCACCAGTGCAAATATAGGGAACACAACAGCATATAAACGTTGCAGCAAAACAAGTCCAGAACTGAAACCACTTCAGAAGAGCTCAAGAAACAATATCCTGGGTACCCATAATGCTGGCAAGATGCTTAGCAAGCTTATTAACTTTCTCTTTTTTGGTGCTTAAGTCTTCCAGCGCTTGCTATTGCACCAGAAAGTATGCATCTGAATTCTGCAGGGACTTTCTCAGTCCTTCGGCTTCCAGTCACATAACATCTGATTGATGTCTTTCAACTTGAAGTTGAGACTCAAGAAGCCGAACTAATTCAGGCAACGAGTTCGAAGAGCTGGTGCCAGCAGTGGTAGCCAGTAACTCGAACACTACATCAAGAAAGGACTTTGGAGTTGTCTCAGTGTCCTCAATATGGTTTTTATCAGCTTTCTTGGAGACCAACAGGGATGTCTCACTATCTTGAACCTTATCTGCATTACTTCCTTTACCATTGCATAACAGGGTACTCTTCTCCAATGGTTTATCCGTGTCTAAAAGAGAAACAAACAAACACATCTCAGGTTTACAATGTAGTATATGAAACTCATTTTGGTAAACCAGTTCAGTAGTAAGGTGGACAGGATAACAACATGAAACAAACATATATCTATGTAGTATGGTCACTGTATGGTCTATATCATTCTAGTTTATGTTGCCAAATCAAGATAGATACAGTTCGAATCATATCTATTTAAGACAAAGCAGCATAGACAGAATATAAGTGTGGGAAACTACACAGCAATAACAACACTTGTAATGTGCATGGCATGAGAACATAACTGTTTATTCAATTGAAACTGAAATCAACATAGAGCAAGATACAACAGCAAACAGCCAAACACGTTATAGAAATAGGTTTAAAACATACCTGTTGTGCCATTGGAGTTTCAATTGCATCCTTCAAATTTGAAATTGGTTGGTATCAGTAAATACAGTGATGCAAGAGCAAAGTAGTATGAACCATAGCTATGGAACCTGACCTGAGAACAATTCTTCTTCTGCTTTAAGCGTTGACTTCGGGTTCGGAGTGGTGGTCCTCGTGATTTGGGCACTGCAGTTGCCTTACTAACTGCTCGTGTTTGGGTGCTCTGTGGTGGAGACGGTGCTGTGTCAACAAGAACTAGGTGTCTATCTGCTGGGGTTGGGGTTAGAAGGGGTGTAGCTGGTTCTCTGTCCAACTGGGTAGGGGTACAATCTGCATGAGTGTGGGTTATGTGTGGTGGGGCTGATTCTTGGGCAAGTACAACCGTGGTTCTATCTGCATCGACAGGTAGCACCATCTTTTTTGAAGACCGTGTTTGTACTCCCACAGATACTGCCATCACTCCCTCCAATTGAAATGGCTGATAAAGAAGAAAAGTAATTGAATGTATAGACATTGTAAGATAGACAGGTGCAATGGATAGTAGGGAAGAAAACAGGGCATGAAATAATTCACATTTATGTTGTCTAAGCAAACAGAATAGCATGACATAATTTCACATATATGATGGCTAATTAAACAGGATAGCATGACACAATTTCACATGTATGATGGCTAACTAAAGAGGATAGAATGACATACTTCAAAATATGATGACTATGTAAACAGGATGACATGATATAACTATACGATCTGTCTATTAAAGTGGTTGGCATGCCATTAATCACAAACATGTCGTCGATGGAAACATGATGGCATGATATAATTCACGGATAGAATGACATAATTTAAAATATGATGACTATGTAAACAGGATGAGATGATATAACTATATTATGTGTTTAGAAAATGGGTTGGCATGCCATAATTCAGATACATGCTGCCTATGTAAACATCATGGCATGACATAATTCAAATTTATGATTTATATACTAAGGAAGTGAGCAGAGGACAATCGCATATATGTTGTGTCAACTAAGGAAATGGCATTCAATATTGTGTATATGATGTAAAAACTAAGCATTGCAATACAACATATGCATTATATGAGTAATATAACCCTGCCAAGTTTGAGCATACACCTCAGGGGGATAATAGGACTGGTCATCTGCCTTTGAATCCTCCTCTGAAGAGCTATCTGTAACCAGCAAGATATCTGCTTCAGCAGGTAGCATTGTCTGCTCTGAAGACCTTGTTTTCACTCCAGATTTCTCCATCACCAATTCAAATGGCTGATGCACAGGAAGAGCAGTTGAATATACAAAAATTGTCGACAAAAGCAATGAGAAATACAAAAAAAGGATGGCATGATATAATTCACATATATGACCCTTGCCTAAACAGCATGGCATTGCATAATTCACATACATAATTCCTTGCAACAAGATAACATTGCATAATTCACATATATAATGTCTTGCAACAAGATGACATTGCATAATTCACATATATGGTAATTAGACACTAAACAGGTAGCATTCACACAAAGCATGTCTAAACTAAGCAAATGACATAGCAATGCAAGATACCATACGCGCGATATGAGTAACATAACCCTGCCAAGTTAGGGTATGCACCTTGGGGTGGGGGATATGACTGGTCATCTGTCTCTGAATCCTCCTCTGAGGAGCTATCAGTAACCAGCAAGACATGCGCTTCGTCAGATAGCATTGTTTGCTCTGAAGACCTTGTTTCCACTCCAGATTTTTCCATGACTGTGCCGAATGGCTGATGCACAGGAAGAGTAATTGAATGTACTAAAATTGTTGACAAATTTAACACATAATAAAAAAATGCTGGCATGATATAATTCACATATAAGATGACTGGCTAACCAGGGTGGCATTGCAAAATTCACATATATGATAAAGAAACTAAACAGATGGCATTGACACAAAGCATGTCTAAACTAAGCAGATGACATCTTTAATGTATACAGTAAGCAAATCAAGGCACCATATGCATGATATTACCAACATCAGCATGCCAAGTTAGAGCGAAAACCTCATGGGGTAAATAGGAGTGGTCTTCTCCTTCTGAATCCCCCTCAGAACAGTTATCTTCATCTTGATTATGATCCAAAATGGGTGTAGGGGGGCTGCCTTTGCGCCCACCATGGAACGACGTCTGCATGAAATTTTATTGCCACGCAAGGCTCATCTCTTTTGCTCTACATGATCAGTTCCATTGTGTACAATAACTGGCATGCATAGGAATAAAATATAGTGAGATTATGTAAGGAGTGCATGCACAAATCCAGAGTGATGGTAGCAAACTGTGGATAGACCCAAAACCAATGATAGCAGGCAGATAATAGCTTTAGTTAAAAAATACAGATAATGGCTCCTTTAATGTTTGTTTGCACCCAACATGAAAATCATAGTAGACACCGGAGATTAACCAAATAGTAGACAGATAGTACTGATTGTTGCCCCAATATGTACCCACAACCATTTAAAAACTCAAGTTTCAGCATTAGTTTGGACCTGACTCGGAGTCTAATAGGTGAACACGATGATAATGTAGCATGTCATCATATTAAGCGACGCATAACGTAAGCAGACACAGAAGAGTGTGACCTCTCTTGCGGACCCGTGTAGTCCTCAAGGTCATCTGCTCAGTTGATGATGGTAATGCAGTTGTCGTGGCTGCCGGCGGCGGGGAAGAAGATCTGAGGCGGCGAAAGACAGTCTGGAGAGCGGATCCCTGCTGTGGTGAACCCTTCCGTCGTTGGAGCAGCTAAGCTGGGGTGGAACACAGCACCGCAGGAGCAGGACAAACCAGACAAGGTTTTCTTTGACAGATATCTGTAACAGAAGTAATTGAGTAAGGGCTTGTTTTAATTTGAGGATTCTAACAATGCATGGATAGGAAATAGACAGGAATAGGATAGGAATGCGCGTGCAAAATAGAGAATTTAAAAACACAGGATTTCTGCCAATCTGGGTGTTTGATTCACAACAATTGGAAGATCACAGGATGCAAAAAAGCATGGTGAGATTAAGTCAAACCACAAGAAAATGTACGGTTATAATGCTATTATGCTACTATCTCTTAGTCTTGTGCTTTCCTCCATTGGAGGATAAGTGGAAATTAGAATATGAAAAGGAGGATAAGTGGAAATTAGAATTCCTATGGTTTTTCTTTCAAGGAGACACTAAAGGAACAAATCCTACAGTTTTCCTTTCCTCCATTCCTTTGCACCAAATTCATGAAAAGTAGTACCATAGGAAACTTTCCAATTCCTATGTTTTTCATTCACTTTTCCTTTCAAGCACTGGCGATTCTAGTAGGCAGGCTTGAGCAAGGAAAATCCTACACTGAAAAAATGTTTTTGTGCTACTTCTATTACTTGGGACCCAGGCCACTGCCATACTAGCTCAACTCCCAGGCCCATCAACAAATGCACAGCTCAAACGCGCAGAGATAAATAATGATGGCGTTCAAGAGAGTCCATCACGGATGGCTAAGTTGCCTGATACCTCACTGCTTGTCATATAGTAGGATAAAATAATCGTATTTCCCGTTACTACGAGTGCTCAATGGATAATTTATATAACATGTAGAGTAAAAAAGAGATGCAACAAGTGTACAACCTCTTTGGCGAAGCCATGTCGATCTCAGTGTGATTGGGTTGGGCGGTGAGGATGCTCCGGATGACTTTGCTGTCGGAGGAGGGGAAGAAGATCTTAGGTGTCTGGAGATGGAGCCCGAGGTACTGCTCTGCTGTGATGGAGGGTTTCGTCGTTGGAGCAGCTCTGGTGAGTTGTACGATGCCGAGGCTGAAGCAGGACAAGAGAGACAACGAACAACGTTAACCTGAGTGGAATTCTAATAGCATCTCCAATACATGACGTAAAATACATAACCACAAAGTGCTAGATGTAAAATACATCATCCACTCATCTCTGAACTTAACTGTTGAAACTGAACTTAACTGTCGAAACTGAACCTAACTGTCGAAACTAAATTTTGCTGTCGAAACTGAATTTTGCTGTCGAAACTGAACGCACTAGCAAGGTGAGGCTACACGTCGGTCGACTGGCTTTTTCATCTCTGGTCAGTCGATTTTGCAGCCGTTGGATACGAAATCAAGGGCCTGCGGTTCATCTTCAACCTCCACCCCCCCTGAGCCGCCAGCCACCACCGGCCAAACAGCAGCCCCTTGTCGCCCGCGGCCGGCGGTGCGCCGCCCTGCCCGCCCCGAAAACACTCCCCACCGCTGGTCCACCGCCGCCCCAGCCATCCCTCTAGGCCCCCCCATGCCGAGCTTTTTCTCCGGCGATCCCCATGCCACCATCCCGCCACCGCCGGCGACCACCGCCCCCATCCTGCACCCTAAGATAGATAGTGGGGTACCTCTCCGGCGAGCCCCCCTCCCCGCTGCGGCTGGTTCTTCCTTCACCCCGGCAAGCCCACCCCTTGAAAATTGACTGACCCAAAAGTTGATTCAGTCGACTGAAGTGTAGCCAAATTGGAGTAGCATCGCAAGCAAGAGCAAGAGCGAGAGCAACAGCGCGAGCAAGAGCAATAGCAAGAGTAGACCAGGCAGGGGACCGAGAGCAAGAGCAGAGCAGTAGCGCGAGTGAGAGCTAAAGCAGCAGCAGCTCCTACTGATGTGGACGTCGCCGCTGAGGAAGCAACGCCGTGAAGGAAGCGGTCGGCGATGCCGCCGTGGATGGAGCCACGCCGTGTCGGCTCGGGACCAAGCGCCAGCAGCACCGTGAGATCAAATCAAGAAGAAAATGCGGCGATTAGTGTACAACCTCTTTGGTGGCGCCGATTAGGCCACAGCTTCATCCGAGGAAACGGTGATGATGATGCTCTTCTGGTGGTGCAGGTGAAGACGGCGGTGTGGGAATGGAGGTGGCGCGAAAGACGAGGGGTACGTCGGGGCAGCTCCTTGGAGGTGGAGGACGGGGTGGCTGAACTGGCGGGATGATGAGATCGACGACGGATCCTCATCCAGTATGGTGGATGAGGGACATCGAGGTGTTGCTGTGGACGATGTCGTCGGGGAAGAGGCTCCGGCTGGGTGGCGGACGGAGCAGGGTGTGGGGTTTCGTCGCGGGTTTCGCGGCCTCGGTGTACGAATGGGTGGGCGGATGGGATGGCAGTGGGGAACCATGGCTTAGAGACGTGCTTGTCCGAAATGTGGGGTAAGTTACGAAAGTACCCCCCACCGATTTGAGGCGGTTCTTTCGGTTCAGGGGTACCACGTGCATTTCGCGTGTCGGGATTTCACAGGAGGTGGGAGTTTTGCGCGCATTGTAATTTCAAAATAGCAAGGCGCGGTTTGAGATTGAGGGAGTTGTCGGAGCACAACGAGACAAAGATATATCTTAAATATTTTGGGGTAACAAGGCGCGGATTGAAGAGGCGGGAGTTTCGCAGCACGATAGACAGAGACGCTAGCTTCAATTTTCGGCATAAGAAGGCGCGGATTGAAATATCGGAAGAACAAGCTTAACGTGTACCCAAAAAAAGACAATTTGCACCTCAACACGCACAACACACATAAAAACACCATTTAGACTAGAGTAAGGTACGCGTGCATTGCACGCATGAGATTTGGCAACCAAATTATGAATAAATACCACATTATAGCATGCAAGCTTTGAGTCATATATGCATGATGTAGATGTTCGTTTAATTCTTATAGTTCTTTTCATTCAAAATCATCTAGTTTTTATAAGAAAGCTAATCTATTTTAAGATTCATGGAATTGTGCGTTGTAAGAAAGCTAATCTATTTTAAGATTCATTCAAAATCACATAAAGTAAAAACGAATAATGGAAAATCATGTAGAAAACTTTTGGGCAATTCTGATACGGAAGATTCTAGAACAAATAAGAAGTGCTTGTGTTTTGATGTTTGTGCATTATGCTTAAGTTCGACCATAGAGTCTTCTAGATTATACATGTGGAGAAATCTTGTGGAATCTAGATGATATCCAACGACCAATAGTGCTCAAATTTGCCATCTTTGAACCATCGGATTCGCCTCATCCAACGACCATCTTTCAAAGTTAAAGTTACCCGCACACAATATAAAAAATAATATAATATAATATATATAGGGGTATAGATATAGATATGTGATGCGAAAGCCGCCCATCATCTCCAATTAGAATAGTGTGTCCATGCACGGATGCAACATGGGCAAATGATGTCTGCCATCTGTATCTCAAATTCAAATCAGTCTGACCTTGTTCAATGTGTATACATTACAACATGCTCGTTTCCAAACCACACCGCGCAGATCTCCGTTATATTCATGCATGCATGTGTTTCAAACATCAGGATCTCTTATTCAAATATTTGAATTCAACTTTACATTGATTATGACCTCACATATTCTTTTACACCCACACAGTAGTCTTCTCTTTATAATTGTACCACTAACTTTCTCTCATGCATGCATGCACACACACTACCAGTCGGCATTATCCATCGCACGCATGCAATCTTTTTCTTCAGGTCTGTCTCCCATGAAGGCACACACCCACACACATCCCCCTCTCCATCATATCGGGCATTCTTTATCTCTCACGCGTGCATGCGCAACGATCGATGTTCCTCTATGTATGTGTGTATATAGCTAGGTCTTTCATAGTTTTGCACACAAACCAATCAATCGGTATATCCAGTGAGGTCTCGCCCTCTTTCCCACGTCCACATCGATCAATCTATACCTCTCTATATAGGATTAACATATATAGCTAATACACCCACATTAATTATATATCCAATGTCCCCTTCTCATCATCCATGCCTTCCGCTTCATCTCTCAAACGCGTGCACAATGGCGAAGACAGGGGGCAGTAAGGGCCCTGCCCCCCTAACATCACTATATATCAAGGCTAATATGAATGTGATCATTAGACAATTGCTGCTAAAAAGGTTTAATTTCATGAATTGACCCTCCTCGTAAAGGATTAGCAATGCTTGGCCCCTAGCTCGTTTATTTTTCATGGCTCCGCCACTGCGTGCAACAGCGCACGTGTTCGCCCCCTCTCTCTAAATATCGATCTCGCACTTGTGCATTCCTTCATAGTCTCCCTCCACTCGGCCCCTCGCACCATCTTCTAGCCCCCCCACCGGATTTTGCCACATGTACAATCTAGCAGACTCCATGGTTGAACTTAAGCATAATGCACAAACCTCAAAACAACAGTGGTTCTCTTTTGTTCTAGAATCTTCCGTATCATAACTGCCCAAAAAAAATTTCTAGTTGAATTGCCATTATTTGTTTGTACTTTATGCTTTACAACGCACAATTCCATGAATCGTAAAATAGATTAAGGGCTTCTTTGATTCAAAGGATTCTCAAAGGAATTTTGGAGGATTCTAATCATTAGGAATTTTCCCTATCTTGGTTGTTTGATTCGTAGGATTATAAACCATAGGAATTTTTCCATATGATTCATTTGCACTAGATTTCATAGGAAACATCCCATCCACTCAAACCTCTTTGAAATAATTCTACGTTTTTTCTATGCACAATCAAACACTCGTACAATCCTGTAGGATTCAAGACGACATTCCACTATAATCCCATGTTTTTCCTATTCACGCGTTCTTAGATTTTTTATAAAAACTAATTGATTTTGAATGAGATGAACTATAAGAATTAAATGAAGGGCTACATCACGCATATATGACTCAGAGCTTACATGCTATAGTGTGGTATTTATTCATAATTTGGTTGCAAAATCTGATGCGTGCAATGCATGTGTACCTTACTAGTACTTCGAGTATGTGCAAAACACGTAAATTAGAATACCAATGGCACGCTACATAGTGTCTCTCTTACAGTTCATGAAGCCACGTGGAACATGTGGATGCGTTGTCGCGACCTCCTTGCATGGATTGATCACAGTGATGTGCTGCTGGTTCCAGAAGAATGTACTCGTCCTCCCTGAGCCATACTAGCGGTACATGCACGAAGCGAAGATGTGCACGCACGGCACGCACGCACTCATTCCCTCGCACGCACAGGCGGGTACATGGGCGGACGCAATTTTGTACCAAGATCCACCCCATGTGATAATTTGACGTGTGTAAAGTCGTTCACTTCATTGCTGGTCAATTAATACAGTGCATGCAAATTGAGTGGACGTGAGGGCGGAAGAAAGACATTATTACTGCACTGCGTGCATGCGAGTAGTTAAATCATGGGTTGCTAGTAGTACTTCCATTGGTCTCCTTCGTATTTTGTGCCAATTTTTGACAGTAACATAATATTTACGCATTTGAGCAGTGTAGTACTTGAAATTTATGTTCTGCTAAACTCATCGGGAGCCGTTTCGGGCCTCGAAACCAAAACCATCAATTAATCTTTACCTTGTTCCCCATTACATTCGAAAGCCTGCTCACACCTACTAGTACGTACCAAACCTGAACGTGTTCCCACTATGCAGGTATTAGTACTAGTGCTAGTACTTAGGTTATAAAAAGGGGAACTACCTAACCGAAAATTACTCTACCTTTCCTCCTCATAAGTGCTTCTTCTTCGTCCGTTGTTGCCATAGCCGGTGAGCAGACCTCTAGGTCGAGAACTACTCGTAACAAGGGAGCGGCAGCCAAGGCTGCGGAAAAAAAGAGAGTGCTCGCCGCCACGCAGAGACCTCGAAAGATCTCTCACGGGCAGGCGATGGCTCCCAGGAGCGCCCTAGCCGCGGAGGCGAACATGCCGAGCCAGCGGAGCTGGAGTCGTTATCCCTTGACGGTATGCCCGATCAGCTCAATAAGCACCTCAATAAGCAGAAGGAGTTCATCCAAGGCTTGATGGAGTTGCTGAAGGAGAGCCTCGACGACATGCCCGCTGAGCTCAATCAACAGGGGGAGTTGACCGCCGGCTTGGTGATGCTGCTGAAGAAGAGCATTGTCTCGGAGAAGAAGACGACCGGCGAAATCCTGCGACTTCAAGAGGACAAGGCAAAGCTCTGCCACGAGATCGACCTGTTGAAGGAGAAGAACGCCGGCTGGAAGAAGCTGCATGAGAACAGTAGTTCCTCGATGAAGATGCTGCAGGCCCTCGTCATGGAACAGAAGGAGTTGGCGAACCTCCGCATCGAGCACCCGGCTGCTGTCAAGGTACGTAATGCGTCCGTGGAACAGATGATGAAGGCTCGCGTCGAGAAATCCCGCGTCATGGACAGAATGAAGAAGATGGCGGAGGAGACGCGCAAGGAGATGGAGGTCGTGGAGGCGATGAAGAAGCGGTTACGACTTTGCGGCGAATTAGATCATTTGGGGTGATAATCTTCCTTCTTCTTTTGCTGTTGTGTTTCATCTTTTGCTTCGGGTGTTTCACCGCACGTGTCACGTTCTCTGCAAGGCATGAATGGAACAATGGTTTTTGATTTTTGAGGGAATGAATAGAACAATGCTAACAATGAGATGTCTAGCAAATTAGATCATTTATTATCGCCATATGGCACTGGGCTGCCGTGTTTCGTGCTCCTCCGTCGCAGTACTACTCCAGTGGAAAACTTGAGTATATGGCACGGTTCTTTGCTCCTCCTCGATCAGGTCGTCGGCGCATTTATACGAGTAGTCAAATCACAAGGCCCCGCCTTCCAGCAGTAATGAGCCGTCAAATCAGAAAGGCCCTCGCCTCTCATGAAACCGACCTGTGACGCCCCCGATTCAATCGTACACTAATCATGCACGCAAATGTGTACGATCAAGATCAGGGACTCACGGGAAGATATCACAACACAACTCTACAAATAAAATAAGTCATACAAGCATCATAATACAAGCCAGGGGCCTCGAGGGCTCGAATACAAGTGCTCGATCATAGACGAGTCAGCGGAAGCAACCATATCTGAGTACAGACATAAGTTAAACAAGTTGCCTTAAGAAGGCTAGCACAAACTGGGATACAGATCGAAAGAGGCGCAGGCCTCCTGCCTGGGATCCTCCTAAACTACTCCAGGTCGTCGTCAGCGGGCAACACGTAGTAGTAGGCACCTCCGGTGTAGTAGGGGTCGTCGTCGACGGTGGCGTCTGGCTCCTGGACTCCAGCACCTGGTTGCGACAACCAGAAAGAAAGGAAAAGGGGAGAAAAGGGGGAGAAAGCAACCGTGAGGACTCATCCAAAGTACTCGCAAGCAAGGAACTACACTACATATGCATGAGTATATGTGTAAGGGGCCATATCAGTGGACTGAACTGCAGAATGCCAGAATAAGAGGGGGATAGCTAGTCTTATCGAAGACTACGCTTCTGGTCACCTTCGTCTTGCAACAGGCAGAAGAGGGTAGGTCGAAGTCCTCCAAGTAGCATCTCCAAGTAACAACTCATAGCATAATCCTACCCGGCGATCCCCTCCTCATATCCCTGAGATAGAGCGACCACCGGTTGTATCTGGCACTTGGAAGGGTGTGTTTTATTAAGTATCCGGTTCTAGTTGTCATAATGTCAAGGTACAACTCCAAGTCGTCCTGTTACCGAAGATCACGGCTATTCGAATAGATTAACTTCCCTGCAGGGGTGCACCACATAACCCAACACGCTCGATCCCATTTGGCCGGACACACTTTCCTGGGTCATGCCCGGCCTCGGAAGATCAACACGTCGCAGCCCCACCTAGGCTCAACAGAGAGGCCAGCACGCCGGTCTAAACCTAAGCGCACAGGGGTCTGGGCCCATCGCCCATAGCACACCTGCACGTTGCGTACGCGGCCGAAAGCAGACCTAGCCTAGTGGCGTTCCAGTCCAATTCGGCGCGCGCCGCTCCGTCGCTGACGTCTGAAGTGCTTCGGCTGATACCACGACGTCGGGATACCCATAACTACTCCCACGTAGATGGTTAGTGCGTATAGGCTCGTAGCCAGACTCAGATCAAATACCAAGATCTCGTTAAGCGTGTTAAGTGTCCGCGAACGCCGAACAGGGCCAGGCCCACCTCTCTCCTAGGCGGTCTCAACCTGCCCTGTCGCTCCGCCACAAAGATCCACACAGAGGGCCGTCGGGACAAAGGTCCTTTCAGCCCCCAATCCGTGAATCACTCGCGGGTACTCTTCGAGCTGACCCGACTTTAGTCACCATCTGAATAGTATGTATGTATGTATAGTATATACCCGTGATCACCTCCCGAGTGATCACGGCCCAATAGTATAGCAAGGCAGACTGACAAGAATGTAGGGCCAATGATGATAAACTAGCATCCTATACTAAGCATTTAGGATTGCAGGTAAGGTATCAACAGGTGTAGCAACAATGTCAGGCTATGCATCAGAATAGGATTAACGAAAGCAGTAACATGCTACACTACTCTAATGCAAGCAGTATAGAGAAGAGTAGGCGATATCTGGTGATCAAGGGGGGGGCTTGCCTGGTTGCTCTGGCAAGAGAGAGGGGTCGTCAACTCCGTAGTCGAACTGGGCAGCAGCAGCGTCGGTCTCGTAGTCTACCGGAGAGAAGAGGGGGAAGAAACAATGAATACCAAGTAAACAGATGCATATCGGTGCATGACATGTCAAGAAGCGATGCTAGGCGTGCCCTAACGTGGTATAAGGTGGTACTGGTCAAGGGGGAATCATCCGGGAAAGTATTCTCGGTGTTTCGTGTTTTCGGGCAGAGGAGCCGGAGGGGGAAAGTTGCGGGTTCGATAGGTTAGGGGGGTGTGGTGGACGAACAGACTGCGTATCCGGAATCGTCTCGTCGTTCTGAGCAACTTTCACGTTGAAAATATTTTAATCCGAGTTACGGATTAAAAGATATGATTTTTAAAAGATTTTAACAATTTTGGAATTTAATTATTTATTTAATTAATTCGAAAAAAATGTAATTATGACGTCAGCATGATGTCATGCTGACGTCAGCAGTCAACAGGGGTTGACTGAGCCAACCCTGACATGTGGGTCCAGTGGGACCCACCTGTCATTCTCTATTTAGGTTAATTAGGGTTTAGGTTAATCTAATTACAGTTTAATTAAACTTAACTAGTTAATTAATTTAA